>NC_092862.1:108314730-108614730 GCF_032062135.1 Pyxicephalus adspersus | reverse complement strand
AGTATTGGGCTCCCCATATGGTATGCAAAACTTGTGTAGAGTGTCTACGTCAGTGGAAAAATAGAAAACTGAAAAGTTTGAAATTTGGTGTACCTATGGTATGGTGAGAGCCCAAAAATCAATATAATGATTGTTATTTTTATGCTGTGAATGTAAAAGGTTTCAATCTTTACAAGTAAAACAAGTGGGAGTACCCTTAATTGGAATCAGCAAGACGACCTGTGCGGCATGGAGCTAATGTTGCCATAACAGTGTTCAGTACACTCCCTGATATTCCTGTATCCGACAAACCAGCAGTTCTCCTAAGAAGAGATCAATGATTTAATACGTGACCTAAGTCTGTCAAAACAAGCATCTGAACTTTTAGCATCCAGGCTAAAAGAAAAGAACAGTCTGAGACCGGAAGTTAAAATAACGGTTTATAGGACAAGAGAGGTGACACTCCGACCGTATTTCAGTGAAGATGGAGACTTCATGTACTATTGTGACATCCCTGGAGTACTAGCCCATATGGGGGTACCAGAGTACTAAGCAGAAGACTGGCGGCTTTTCACAGACAGTTCCACTCAAAGTTTGAAATCTGTTTTAATGCATAATGGCAACTGCTATGCATCAATTCCAATTGGTCACTTAACAAAACTTAAAAAAGAATATGAAAATATCAAAACGGTCTTACAAAAGCTTTGCTATCATGAAGACCAATGGTCCATATGAGTTAATTTAAAAATGGTGAACTTCCTACATGGACAGCAAAGTGAATACACAAAGTACCTATGTTTAAAAAAGGTGCAGCGAACATCATTAACCAGCCAATGGTTGACAAAGAAAAAATCATTCCCCCTCCACTACACATAAAGTTGGGATTAATTAAGCAATTTGTTACAGCTCTGAACAAGGATTGTGATTGATTCAAATATATTTGTGGATTCTTCTCTGAAATCAGTACTGAAAAATTAAAAGTAGGATTTTTTGATGGACACCAGATTCGGAAACTGATAAATGGTTCAAATTTCACAAGTTACATGACTGATACTGAAGATTCTGCCTGGCACAGCTATATCATGGTTGTCAAGAACTTCTTGGGTAACCATAAAGCACAAAAGTATGAAGAACTGGTACAAAACTTGCTCCTAAATTTTAAAAATATGGGTGCTACTATGAGCATATTGGTACCTCTCTAAGGCTGTAGAGGATACACTTTTATCAGTGAACCTTGGTGATCCAGCAAACCTGGAATGGGTCTGGCCCAGTATTCAAAATTTGTTAGCAAATAACTTTAAAGAAATCCTTTCCAGGTTTGCTGGAACACCAGCTTCACTGATGAAAATGTATTCTCCCCAGCCTTGGTGAGCTTTCATAAATCAGACCCACTATCTCCATAGCCATTTGCATAAATTTCCAGAAAACCTTGTCGGTTTCAGTGAGGAACAAGGGGAGAAGTTCCATCAAGATATAAAGGTGATGGAAGAAAGGTATCAGGGCAGATGGGATGGACACATGGTGACAGACCACTGCTGGAGCCTTCAACGTGAATGTCCTGATCATCAGCATGAAAGGAAATCATACAGATTTTTTAATGACTTTCTTATGAATAGTTCTGTAAATGTACTGAATTTAGAATTTATTGACATTAAGTATTTAAATAATTTAATTTTGTAAATGTAGGCATATCTAGTTTTATTTTGCTTAATTTTCATGTTTCATTAGTTTTCTATGAGGTTATTATTGAGGTCATTATTTCAAAAACTAGAGCCAATCTAGCAAAACCAATACCATATTTGGAATCTGTGCATCAAACATAACCAAAAATGTCTTTAATCTGGCAAGAAAATGTTTGTTGACCTGTGTAATATGCCCACAATTTTACCTATGATACTAAACAATCCACATTGGTGACACATTTACTGGTTCAACAATTTAACTTTGTATGCCACCACTTTCTTTCACATACATTGAATAATGAAAAAACATCATTCTCTCTGACCTTATTAGAGTCAAGGATGAATGACTTGTTTTTCAGGCTGTAACTTGACTTAGAATATTGTGATAATGTGTAAAAACCTTAACATGTTTGGCACAAAGAGCAGCCTGGGACTCTCCTCACCATTGTTCTTCCCCCCTCTTAACTTTCTGTTTCTTATTGTTTTCCTTCCTTTTTCTCCTTCCTTTTTTTGTGACTAATGTCTATTTTTCATTTAGTTTTGACACATTTTTGACTTCTCCCCGGATTCTCAATGGCTTAACATCTTGAGGACTTTTGAGGGTCATATAGGAGAGAACCTTTGTAGTCATACACTAAAATGTTTTTAGCAGTATCTTTACCAATCTGCATTCTACAAAATATATGATAATGATGCTATTGGCATATGCCATCTCTAACTCTGTTGTCTCTCTAATGCATTAAAAGAGTACTGTTACACTCACATATTTGCTCCAGATGAAAATAATAAAAATGATTGAAACAGAAAAAACCTTACATGAGATGATTATTTCTTGGAAACGCCTCTGCTGTCTACATGCACATGCCTACTCGTCCTAATGGTAAATCCAGCCCTGCATATAGTAAATTTATTTCAACTGAGCACTTTGCTGTTTTCCTGCAGTTCCACATTAAACCAAAAGTATAGAAGTACAGTAGTGCTGATAGACAGCAGATGCACAGGAGGAGGGGAAAGTAAGAGGTTTAAGTTCTCCTAGAAGATCATACTAGTTGTCAATGCCAGACTGGCTGGGAAATATAGCACATGAGAGATTCTTTCCACTTTCATCCTCTCCAGCTAGTCAATACTCTGAAGGGCTCATAGTTGATATTACACTTGATATTTTATTTTTAGATAAACTACATGGAGGCCTATTGCCATGCAACAGTAATTCAAGATGACAAAAATAAGCCGCACATTAAAAAGTCAAGGAATATGAAGGTTCCCGTGCTTAAAAGATTTCAGGAAAGGAGGCAGATGGAGGGACTTCATGACCTTATTTATTGCAATGTTTCAGCAGTCATGTAATGCATGTTATGATAACATCTGGAAACAGCTTATGTTTTGAGTAATACTTATGGTAGAATATTTCTAGACAATTGTCACTGCACCTATGTATGAAATACCCGCTAGCTTATGTTTTTTTATAATGGTTTGCCGCACAAAAGTGAAGAATTCCACAGAATTTCCTGATGCATATGCAATATTTCTCATTAAAAAAGGTTGCCAAGGATTAATGTTAGGCTACGTTATTGTTAATAAAATTTACCTGTAATATAACAATATTTAAGCACAGGACCCGATTACGTAGGTTAGCTTTCCTAATAATTCCTTTGAATCTTAAGACCCTTTGGGATCAGGTAAAATAGATTACACACATGTAATATTTATATGAATTTTCCTACATGTGTATAGATTTGCTTGGTTTAACAAGACAATCTGACTTGGTTTAAATCGTGACCAAGGTAGCTACAGTTCGAAAAAGCAGACCTTGTTGTACCTGCAGGTTAAAATCCCATTCCCCTTTATCTACGTGGAACCACTTCAAGATTTAGGAGGACCTAGACCTCTTTTGTAAATTTTGACAATATTGCAAAGTTCCCAAGATAATGATTATATTCGTCCAAGGCGGAATCACAAGACCTGATTTATTACAGCTCTCAAGGACTGAATAAGATAGTCTTTTTTATTGGTGAACCTGTGTTATCCAGCAAACCTGGACAAGATCAGGATTGAAAACATTTGCCAAGAAATAGCAAATGACTTTTAGAAAATTCATTCCAAGTTTTCTGGATCACCCAGGTTCACCTGTGACAATCTTCTGCAGTCTTGGAGTGCTTTAATAAAGCAGGTGCATTGTGTCATGGTGCCACATCCCCTTGTAACTATACAATTTTATCTTTCTAAAAATTGAAACTCTGTTTATTGGGACTTTTTAGGCTCTTTTTCCAAAATCAAGCTTTATTGAAATAGCAAATAACAGTGTCAAATACATTTACAATAGATAAACATACATGTCTGTTCATATTTATAATACATTTTCAAGTTTCAACAAGTTTTATCATGTAAAATAATACAATAAACATGGTATAATAGTGGTATAATATTTTGTTATAGCATCCCGGGATGCATGAATCATTTCCTCCATTCTGAAATATGATCAATTTGAGCAAACCATTCACGTAAGGTTGGCCTAGAAATTGATTTCCATAGTCTTGGAATCAACAATTTGGCGGCATTCAAAACATGGAATAAAAGTGTTTTTTTTATATTGTTGTGGTGTGTTGTGAGTGTGGTGTAGCAGAATTTGCGCTGGGGTTGTAATATCATGTTCCCCTGTAATTTTCGGTAACAAATTCATAACTTCATCCCAAAAAGGTTGAATAATTGGGCAGCTCCACCACATTTGTAAAAAAGACATCCCCACTATTTTGAGTAATTTTTGAGGGTATATTTTATGTAATTTTAGAGGCATCCTGTACCATCTTGTGCATATTTTAAAGTTACTTTTTTGTATGTTCACATTTTGTGAACCGTTGCTCGTAATTATGTTGATATTTTCCCATTTTTCATCTGAAAATTCCATCCCCAGATCTAACTCCCACTGCAAACGAAAACAATCCGCCGGGGTGTCCTGGGGAACTGAAAGTAGATTGTATATCAGTGATATTGTATGCCTTATTGGACTAGTGGATTGGCACAGCTTTTCAAACATAGTTGTTTGTCTGGAGCATAATCTATTCTTGTCTAAAGTGTTGAGGAAATGTCTTAATTGGAAATAGGACCACCACGGTATTAATTTGCCTTCATTCTCGGCTTGCAGTGCTTTTTTGTCATGGAACCTGCCCCTGACAAAAAAATAGCCTGTCAGTAGTTTTCGATCCTCTTGCCATGATTTAAGAAACTCATTCAAAAGGCCTGGTGGGATCATATTGGGGTGAGAGGACTTGGAGAAGACGATATATTAAATCTACGAGTCATCAGCATAAACACCCTTAACAAAGCTCCAATAAAAGGATGGGGCAGGAGCTCTGGGTCCAAATTCTTTCTCGGAATCCATGGGATAGTATCATGGAGTATATCTGTTCTAAATTAAGCCAGTCCTTAGATTGGGAATTTGCACACCAGTCAACAATTCTGGCAAGGTGACAAGCTCAGTAGTATTTCCTGATACCTGGTAAGCCTATACCTCCCCCGTTCTTTGGTGTTGCAAGGAGGCAAAATGCTATCCTAGGTGGTTTCTGTCCTCAGAGGAATGTTCTAAAACATGAAAATTTAGACTTGAAAAAGGAGTCTGGCAGAAAGATCAGGATTGTTTGCATCAGATACAGAATTCTCGGTAGGACGTTCATTTTTAAAATTGCCGCTCTTCCAAACCAGGAAAAGGCTGATTTGTCACAGTTTTTCAGATCTGTTGACAATTTTGAAAGGAGTGGTACAAAATTTAAATTGTACAATTCCGAAACTGATGAGGCCAGCTGTATGCCTAGATAAGTAAAAGATTTTTTTTGCCACGTGAATGGGAACTTTGCTTGACATTCTCTCACTTCTTGTGAAGACAGCGAAATATTAAGAGCGGAGGATTTTGAGCAATTGATTTTAAAATAGGAGATGTATTGGAGTGATTCTAGTCTATTAAGTAGTGCAGGAATGGAGGACATGGGATCAGTAAGTGTAAGAAGAATATCATCTGCAAATGCACTTAGTTTATATTCTTTGTTACCTATGCACAAGCCTGAGATCCCATTATTCTCTCTAATTTGATTCAAAAGGGGTTCCAACGCTAAGACAAAAATCAAGGGCGACAGTGGGCAACCCTGTCTGGTGCCATTGTTAATCGAAACAGATGTTGAAAGAAGGCCATTTATTCTGACCTTTGCTGAAGGTTTAGAGTATAATGAAAGTATTCGGGCACACATTTTGGGGAGAATTCCTAAGGCGTCCAAGACATTCGCTATAAAATGCTATCAGCAACCGTAGATAAGAAAAAGCATTGATGGTTTGATTTCTGAGCCCATTGTGCCAGATTAATAGCTTTTTTATATTAATATTATTATTAATAGCTAAATTTATCAGAGATGGAATGAGCGTAATTAGTCGGTTAGCCAGAATCTTCTCAAAAATCAAATCAACATTCAGCAGTGATATTGGCCTATAATTATTACAGAAAGACGCATCTTTGCTTTCTTTATGTATTTCTGTAATGTGCTTCCAGAAATTCTGGGAGTGGTGTTTTGTCATTCTCAAATGAATTAAATACAGCTAGAAAGTGGGGAGCTAGAATGGGGGCAAAGGCTTTATGTTGTAGAGTTGTGTGTAAAATGCTTGGAATTATTTGCCTATCTCATCCGATTTTAGGTATACTTGACCATGTAGCTAAGCTAGGTAAGTATCTACCACTTTTATTGGCATGTTCATAAAAGAACTTTGAGGATAGTGTGTATGCACGTTTAACTTGTGCAAAGAGTAACTCTTTTATCTTTTGTCTCAAATCTGTTAGTTCTGTTGGAGTTTTTTCTGCCTGTGTAGGTTTATGAACTAACTCTAGATTCTGTATTTTGTTCATCAGTGAAGAAATGTCTTATTGTTTAATTTTTTTAAATTTCATCGTCCATTTTTAGAAAAGTACCTCTAACTACACTTTTGTATGCTGCCCATGTAATGGCGGGATCGGTGATAGGGTTATCATTCAATAATCCATGCTTATTGATTATGGGGATGGGAGAAGAATGTATACCCTTTAGTATTTGGACACCATGTGTTGTGTAACATGAGGGCAGAAAGGGAAGCTTTGATTGAATGGAGTGCTTTAAAAGTTAAAGTTGCACTACCTGTATACCAGTCCAGCAGTGGGTTAAGGGGGACAATAAAATCGCCACCTAGTATAAGCATGTCTTTAGCAGAGCCTTGTAAAATTCTTGAAATGTTTTGGAAAAAAGAGATACGTTAGGGATATAGATGTTAGCAAAAGTAACTGGCCTATGATCAAGATTACCCCTAAGAAAAGGATAGTGGACCTCAGGTTCTGGGATCTGTCTTCAGACTTAAAATGCACTTGCTTCGCGAAAAAAAAGAAAACACCTAAAGGAATCAGGAAATAAAGAGAGAAATCCGGAGTGGGTGTGTATAAACACTCACTTACCTAGACAAAACCGGATGTGGTCAGTCGAACAAATTAATGTCCAACTGTGGGGGGTTACAACCTGTGTGTGTTACAACTTTCAATGGGGATTAGAACAACATCCCCGAGGGAACTCAACAATAAAAACAAAAAAAAAAATGGGTCATTTTAACAATGTCGGCACCCAGCGTATATTCTGTTTGTGGATCAAATTAGTATGTGTTTAAGAATGAACATGCTTATGTGGATGGTATATGCTTTTTCAGGTTAGGTTTTAAGGATTAGTGTGGATATGGTACCAATGACATGTCAACCATCAATTCAATATCCTGAACTGCTCATAATATTTATCTGGTAAAACCTTCAGCGTCATCATATGAATGAAAAAAACAAGAGCACTTTCAAAACCTGTAATGCTGATACCAGTTGTTTGACAGAACATTTAGTGTTCAGTGTCGGTCAATACTCAAGCAAAACAAGGGTAGCATTATATCTTATCTATGCATCTCCTTTTCAATCAAACCTTAATGAAAGGCTATTGAAAATTAGTATTATGAGAGTCTGGAGAGTATCAAATATTATTCAACAGTGTAAACAATAGTCAGGAGATGCCTTTTTGCTTGGTGCCACTGAGGAGTGGTGCTTCAATGTGGTTCATCCCAATAATACAACAAGCTAAACCAATCAGATTAGGATGTGTTTGAGAAGAGACATGCAAATGTGGATGAAATAGGCGTTCTCTGCTCAATATTAAAGATTGGTGTAGATATGGTACCAGTGCAATATCAACTATCAATTCCAAAACCTGAACTGCTCAAATCAGAGATAGCTGCTGTTAGGGTGCTTTTGATATCAAAGGCCAATGTCTGGAGGCCATTGCGTTGAGGAAGTTGACTCATGTAGGTCAACATTGGTTCAGTAGATAGGGAGACAGATAATGGTGCTTGGGCTCCTCCAACATCACCATCTTGGGATGGGGGAGATCTTGTACTGTCTTGTGATGAAGACCTAAACATGCCAGGTAAGTTGTGTCCTGGTTGAGGAAGTGGATTGTTTCCAGAAGACTGGTATCGGCCAATTTTCCCCATTTTAGTAAAAAAAAAAAAAAAAAATTTATATATATGTATATATATATATATATATATATATATATATATATATACAGAGTTCTCTCGGGTTGTCTATACTCCTTTTAAAATGCCATCATGATGATTTTTAAGCCGGTATAAAAATGCACAGGAAAAGGTATGGGAGCTCTACTGCAAGTCACCAGTATGTAAGATAATTTATCTTGGTAGATCTTATGTTTCACCTTAGAAGTAATTATTGAAAAATTGTATTCCCAAATTGTACAGAGATAGGAGGAATTCTAGACTTCTTCTTGAAAGTCATAAATAAACTGTAAATCTTGCAAGAATCTTGTAAATTTTGAGGGTAAGCAGGAATACAGTACTCACCAGTGCCAGTAAAAAGGTGAATATTAGATTTAAATCCGCAATCTATCCAGCTGATGTGTGTCCAGACACTTCACCTGTGTCCCCTGCTTTATCTTTTGCTGTCTCCCTTCAGGCAGCTACACTTCTGGTGAATACATAGTAACAACCTTGTAGTCTCAGCTTCCAAGATTGCCACTGCAGCTCTCTGCTAGCAATCACTAGGCTGGGAGCCTCTAGGCTATTTAATTAAAGACATTAGTTGTTCATAAAAACATAATTAATTCCAAAACCAACTTACAATACAGCTTTGACATTTAGTACATTGTGATGGCATTATATTAATGAAACACCTGTTTGTTATTGACATGTTATGCATCTTCTCTGCTTTCCCAGAAATTCTGTCAATGGTATAAAATCCATCACAACTATGATCAATTGTAGTGACTCCATTAGATTTATCATATTTTATCACATGATCATAAATCAAAAGAATTAAATTCAATTGTTAAGTTGCACTTACATAGTACTCACAAAGCAAAATCATTAATGCACCTGCCCTTACTGTAGATACTGAAGGAAAAGCAGCTCATATCAAAACTTGTTTAAAACACATTTAAGAATGTTTAAAGAATAAAATGACTGGATCCAAGGTGGGTCTTTAACATCTGCCCTTCAAGAAAAAAGTGCTGCATTCTACCATTGCTATTCAGGACACACCTCTAATGTACTCCAATTAGAAAAGTTCACTATTTTAGTGGGTGAGATCACAGCTTCTGGATCAGGCCCAGATTCATGCTCAGAGTCTTTCAGAAATTACAAGACAGATGATGAAAGGGATTTAAAATAGAATAACCAGCTGAGCAAACCAAAATCTAGGATGGTAATGAGATTGACTCCATAGGTAGGTGTCCCCTGGGTGAGAATAAATAGAATCTTGTTTTATGTGACTGACTTTTGCTTTTAGGTAACTAGGATAATTCTGCACATCTTTTTTCCATAATTTGTTGCATATCAGTAGAGCAGTCTCTTTCTAGTCACTTCCTGTCTATATGCATACACTCCATATACTGCTGCATTTTTCCTGACTTTCCTGATGGTGAAAACAGTAAATCATGCCTGTATGCATCCACATGGCCACTTGTAATCTTAAACAAGAGAGTGTGTTTGAAAGTGACAACTCACAAGAATAAATAGAGACAGAGATGAACAGAGTTCAAAATATAGTACACCCTATATCATGAGCAGCAAGAGCATTGTGTGATTTACAGTTTAAAGTGACTCAATTTTGGGATGTCCCATGCAGTACTTCCAGTCCCCAACAGTATCCCCAGACTCCCACAATGCTCCATAAACCCCCAACAGTTTATCCAACCTCAACCCTACCTCCAATCTCTAGCTTCCAAGCTTGCCACATTGCTGACATGTAAGAAAGCCCTTCATCATTGACCTTCACCATTCATCAGGTTTGAGTTATGTATGTCCCTCCCACTGTCAGTGCAGTATGTACACAACCAATACTTTCTAAGTCTTTCACAATTCTATTCTGTTATCATTTTACTGTGCCAGCCTAGTTTCCCCAATTGTGGAATTGCTAGTTTCGTTTTAATTAAAAACATGATATTATTGAGAACACAGGGCTGTATCCAAATAGTGGTGGTAGTGGAGGACAGGATACATTTTACAGACAAGGCTCTTGGATCCCAGTAAAATAAGAATTTTCCTATATAGGTTCTCTGATTAAGAAGCGTTGAGCTATACTTACCATATTGCACAAGGAAGTGCTTCAGTACACCTGACATCCATTAATAAAATTGCCATAATATTGTATATACTTTTGTTGTTATATGCTAAAATCATGAAAATGTATTTCTATACTGCTTCTGTTTCTGAAAACTTACATTTATATAACCAATGTGTTTTGTTTCTAAAAACAAAAGAGAGCTGCATACAGACACATTACCTTTGATGGGTTTTATATCTAGCTAAAAACATTTCCTGGTGTCTTCTGCAAATATGTTCTTTTTACAAATCATCTCCACAATTTATTAAAACTTGTATAAAGCTCTGGGACCTTTTAATAGTCAAATAAGGTTTTAAAATGCAAGACAGGATACAGATTTATGAAATACTTTTGTCAAATAAAATCAGCAAAAGTCCTAATAATTTGGAGGAAACTCAAAAAAGTAATTGTTCACTTTTGGAGATCATTTTAAGGGAAGAAATTCTAAACAACATCAAATGTTTTTTTTTTAATGTATTTTTATAGTGCTGTCATCTTCAGCTGTATTTAATTGACTCCATTCTCATGTCACTTGTATGTAGGAGAAATGCAAGTTGTACAGCACGTATAGATGGTAACTCTTCATTTTCTGTATCATCAGTGTTATCAAAGTGCATGGATGAAACCTCCTTAAAGAGCTTAAAAACAAACCATTAGTGATTTCTCTTGCTGATTGTAGTATTAATTTATGGATTCACAAATTCTGAAACATCACAATGACAATTAATTTATATACAATACATATGTATACAAAGATGTGGTCTGGTCTAGTGGTCTGTAGGTCCGAATAGGTTGGGGACCACTGTAATACAGGGCTAAACTGCTAAAATAGTATAACAAAATGGCCTATAACAATGCAATCTCACACAGGATGTGATAATAAAAACATGAAGAAAAATAAAACAATGAAAAAATAAAAGTAATAAAACATAACGTTGAATAAAAGACATTACAACCCCTAATAAAATTTATAGAACACACCATCCTGCTCCCATGAATATCTGTAAACAAACATACACCAGGAGATGTGTGGGTGTATTTGTGTGTATAATCAAA
This sequence comes from Pyxicephalus adspersus, assembly GCF_032062135.1. Lineage (NCBI taxonomy): Eukaryota > Metazoa > Chordata > Amphibia > Anura > Pyxicephalidae > Pyxicephalus > Pyxicephalus adspersus. The sequence goes on along the minus strand of NC_092862.1, from coordinate 108,603,357 downwards.
TGCAAACCACAAACTAGGTATTGGTGCACAAGGCAGTTTGGGAGAAATATTTCCACTGCCATTATCTATAGTTAAAAATCATGTACTTTCAAGAAATGAATTGCATTTACTCTGTTTTTATCACATAACCTATACAGACCAGTGGTTGATGCAATTTGTACACTCACTGTAATGGGCCTTATTTGTAGCTTTAACATCACCTTTTTATGACATCAGTGCTTCAGGTAAAGGGTCAGAAGGGAACAATTCTGATTCAAAATGCTATTGCCAAAATGCTAAATGCCATTCAACAAAACTTGGCTGTTTGAGAAAGGCACATAATAATTTGGTAAGTGTCTTGAAATTCAAACACGCACAGATTTTAATTGAATAATTTGAACAAATGGAAAACATGATGCATACTTTTAAGAAATATGTTGTTTAAGATGAAAAAAAAAACTAATGTAAGAAACCCTTTTACCATTAATTTACACTAATGAATCATGTTGATGTGCAAAACCTCACTGAATAGCAAAATTGATTGATGATTGAGTGCTCACAAGAAATACCTATCAAGTCATGGCAAAGAAAACTATTTCAAACTTTGTTTTTTATTTGTATTTCTGTAAATCTGCACATCCCTGATTGGAGAAGATAAAGCCTAGTGCCAGGCATGATATAACAAGAGGGCCAATGTTAGCCATGAGACTGATGATTTCTAATACTTCAGGGATATTCTCTGGATTGAAGCTAATTTTGCAGCAAAAGTTGGTTTTGGTATTTTGTATATATGGACTATTGCATTTATCTTGATATTTTGGCTGAAGTTCTTTAACTTTACACTAAGTGGACCCGTAGGGGAAAAAAGAATACAAATACTTTGGACTTGTATAAAAAGTTTTGTTTTTGATTATATATAAATGTGTTTACATTAATGTTTCTTAAATTTGCCTTTGGTTCAGGGGCTATTGAGTGAAGCTATCCAGATATTTGATGTTCTGCATATCTTGAAGCTGAATGCTGTTGAAGTCAATAGAGAAGATATTTTGGTCATTTGTTCTGTTCTCAGGAACGTCAATACAGCAGCCCAATTCAATAAAAATATATTGTGAGACCACCAAATATCTGATCACTCTGTTGATTCTGAAAAATAGAAAATTTGTACAGTGCTTTGGGTCCATTTATTATGTCTTGGAGGGCTCCATGGGGAGTTGCAAATTATATGGTATTAACGAAATAGCTGTATTTTGAACTATTCCACACAAAAACCCTTATTTCCAGTTTGGCAGTGTAAGGAACTTACCTGTCCTGCAAGCCCGCAGCATCCCTGGGGATCCCAGCCACAGAGGGAGACACCGCTGCAGCAGGCAGCATGGCCGAGGCTGCTGCCCTGCTCGCAGCATGTCTCTTTCTGCAGGCGGAGGGATCCGTCCTAGCCGAACTACTGTTCAGCCAGGTGGCATCCCTTGCATCTCTATGGACGTGATCACTGAAAGTCCTGTTCTCAGCACTCCTTTGGAGGTGCAAAGTAGGGCACGTCCCAGGGGTGCTGTGGGAAGAGGTGCCCACGCTACCACGCGTGCCTCTTCTACCCCCAAAGGCATGGCACTCGGCTGTCTTGCCGCGGGGCGGAACATAGTTAGTTTGATTCAGTTACCCTCCTATCAAATGACGCTAGGTGGCACAAGGTCAAGGAACACCATTCCCCGCTATAAGCCTCTGTGAACACAGTGTGCTTGGGTGCGTCCTTTGTGTTGGTTTATGTTAATCCAGTTTGTCATTACCATAGCAACCTGGTCTGAAACCTGACTCTTGCCTGAACCCTGCCTGCCCTGACCTCGGATTGTTTGTGACCACTCTTGTCTGCTGCCTGCCTTGACCTCGGATTGTTCCTGACCTGCCTTTGCCTTAACCTCCTGTACTACGCTTATCGGATTTAACATCTGTAAATAACCCTTGTCTTGTTTTATGACGATAATAAAACTTGATAAAAGGATATTTGAAGTTGACTGTGGTTTGTGTGCCCAGGCGCATTACAGTATAGCAGGCCACTCACACACCACCCAGCCCTAATGGAGGAAATCCAGCAGGGCCTACAAGAGCTTGCATTAGGGGCTCCCACTGGTCACCCCACGAAGGTTCGTGAGCGCCTCCTGGAAATGGCAGGTGAATTACGGTCAGGGAACTGTCAGAAATTTTCAGGGAACAGAGAGGACTTCCCCAACTTCCGGGACTCCTGTCTTCTGTACTTCTAACTTCGCCCTACTGCCTCGGGGACAACACGCCAACGTATAGTGGCAATGTTTAATATCTGCAGAACCATATGGGCAAAGCACTGGCCGAATATGTATGGACAATAATAATACAGCAACGCTAGTTTCCCTATATATGTGGTTTGGGTGACTATATTTGCTTTTTCACATGCTATCTGCACTTTCTGCTAAAAGAAATCTGCGGAGGCTTTGGTTAATAATTCTTGTTTCAGTGCACATTGATCTGTCAGCTGGGACTGGCTAAAATCATTAAGTTGTCATGTGGCTAGCTAATTTATACTTAGAAGCTTTTGAGCAAAAGATATTTTACCAACGAGGGCAGACAAGAAATCTTCCTTTCCTAGACAATGCAACACCAGGTCTCATTGTAATATTGCTAATAATTCAGGCAACATTTTAGTATGACATGTCCAGTAAAACTAATACAGAAGGTAATGATCACTTATTGATAAAACACATTTAATTATAACTTTTCTGTTTTTTTTTGTGTTTTGCTCTATATTGAGTGTTTCTCATAATCACTTTATTTTATCTAAAACTAACTGCAATCGTTAACTAATGATACATTACTTTTTTGGTGAAGTTTAGACAATTTCTTATTAAGTCATTATACTCCTTTTTTTTTTTTTGCTGAGAAGGTACAAATGGTTCACTAGCATATTGTTACCATACGCTGTACTGATCTTGAGAAATAATCCTCATCAATTTCCTTTTCAATGAACTGTCAAGCTATTTTGTGAGCCCTTTCAAGTGCACTATTCTTTGGTCTAAGAATAGTTTGTGGCTTATTTATCAAACTAAGTTGGACCTGTATCTAACAAATTTTCTTAATGGACTTTCCACTTGATATGGTTACAATTAGGAAACAAGAAATAAGTAAATACTGTAAAAGAAATTAAGGTATAATGAAACTAGGCTAAATATGTTAATTTTAATTTGCATTTATATGGCACTGACATTGCAATAGGAACAGAGAAGTTTGAAGAAAGTGGGACTTTTAAAGCATCCAGAAAATATTAATTTAAAAAGATACATATTTTAATGATTACATAATAAAATAAATATATGATTCACATATAACACACAGTCTATGTACCATCATAAAAAAAGAATGACCATTTCTTAACAAAGAAAACCAAGGTGACCTAATAAGTATCCAAAGGGTCCCCATACAGAAAAAATTGAAGAACAAATCAGGAAACCTAACACTGGGTTTTGAGGTTTTTATGGTCTTCGATCCATTTACCTATTGGGATGCAACATCTTTTCTTTTTAAAAAATTGATGCCTTTGGATCCACTTTAGTCACATATGGCACCGACATATTACACAGAGCTTTACAAAGTTCACATACATATTATATCAGTAACTGTCCCTCATTGGGGCCCACAATCTAATACCCTACCAAAGTCATATTTCAATAACACATTAACATCTAGGGCAACTTCTTGAGAGGAAGCAAATTACCTTAGCTGTATGTGTTGAGAGGGAATTGTGGTGCCTGGAAAAGATCATGCAATACTACATACAAACTCCATAGCATCCTGGCATAGACCCTAGTGAGTCCTAGTTACTGGGCCAACTGTGGTTTTAATGATTAAATATATATATATATATATATATATATATATATATATATATATAACACAGGTAATCATATATTATGTATATATAAAGAAGGATCTTACACATTGTAGATTCCAGGAGTTTCTCCTAAAAAACTTTCCAATTGGTCAGACACAGACAAGCCAGGGCACACACTCCCAATGTGTCCTACTCACACATGAGATCTTGGCAGCTTTGACCTACACAGAAAATGTGTTTTATTACCCACCAGGAAGTTATGACTACTAAAAGGCAGGTAAGCTCTTTTAAGCCCATACCCTGCACCAAGTGAGACTGTTTGTTCATATATAAATCAATACTCATACTGTATGTGTGTGTTTGTGTACCCAATAGATATATTGGGTACACAAATATCCCATAGATATAGTAAAAGTCAATCACATTAGCTTACTGAATTTTTTTCCACATCAGTGAAGAAAAGTCTGCAACTAAATTGGGGGCCACATTTACCTTTAATTAAAGCCAAATGCTTTCATGCTTTTATCCACAGAAAGGAATGTGAATGTGGCATCATTCCCAATCCCCACTGAGATGCAACAGTTTGATGTGCCTTATGGTTACTGCATTAAACATTTTCCTAGGGCTTCTGAACTCTTTTAGCAGACGTGTTTATAACACACATCATAGCAATGGCTGTATGATTTTTGCAGCAAATGGGTTACTTTACTTATATGTATGCAAAAATTCCCCCGCCACTGATGTGTATATATCCAGTGTTAAATGAGTAAGGTATCAAAGCGGGTTGGAGCCTGTAATAATATACTACATTTATTTAGCACAAAGAGGCTTTTCAGATGCTTACAAATAGGAGGCAATCACATAGCCACCTCTGTGATGGAATGTTGGCACAGGTATCTACGTCTTCTGATCTGCATGGCTGCTACTAAGTGGGATTTGTTACACAGCATCAAGATACTGTAGTGCAAACCATGATGATCTGAGATAAAAGATTTGATTAATAACACAGCAAATATGTGAGAGAATGCACATAACTAAGGGGCACACTGTTTACTGCTGAAATTATGAAAGATTTATTGAAGCAGACTCCTTTATGATGCATATTCTTTCATGTCCAATTCATTCTGTGTGTCTAATTCATCAGCTTTTAGCTTTTTCGAGTGCTCGAAGGTAGCTAGGCCAAAAGCACAAGACCTGTTCCCTTAAGCATCCCAGTAACCCTGCACTTGTAGCACTTGCAAATGCATGTATTGTGCATTGTAAGGTACCCCATTGACTTGTGGGTCTATCAATGCACATTAACAGATGAAAAATGGACCTGGACCCTTCCATGACGCATTATAGTGCATATTTGTGAACTAGAGAGGATGCAAATTAAAAACACATTGGAATGAACAGGACCTTAAGGATAAGTATACCTTAATATAACTTTAATGGGCTAATAAGTGGATGGGCCTGCCCATTTATGTGCAAAGCAGGCACATTAGCAGATGATTAGCGGATTGTGCAGCTTATCTGTACCACCAGTGGCCATCAGGGAGGAGCATTTTGCTGTACAATCTGATAATAAATTGTTTCATTGTACATAAACAGAGCAAAGACATCTAAAGGAATGCCAGAAATGTGTTCTTTCATAGAGATGGTTAGAGTGGTGAGTGGAGTGCTGGGGTATGTAGTTTATAAAGTTACTTCTTGGGTTTCCAGATTGCATAGTAATGGATAACCCCACTCACTACACCCTTTAGTCTCACAAGACAGTACCACAGATAGGAACTTAATGATTAAAAAAAAAAATGAAATGATGAAAAAAAATAAACAAAATAAATGAAAGTAAGCAAGATTTGGGTCAACATATTGAGTTACAAATACTAATGCCAAACTGTTGCATGTTTCACCCTTCGTTGTTCTACAGCTTAAGTTCCCTCTGGTTTCTAGTTACCTATGCATCAGGTAAGGTTAATGGCCTTGACTTTTCTGTGCATGTACAGAGAAAATTCTATTTAGGACCATGGAAAGTCCATTGAACACTGGGTCCAATATTAGAAGGCCATGAATGAATATTATTCTTTATGCACTCAGTATGCATATAGGCATATTTTTTCAGGGAGGGTGGGGGTGTGATTGCTTGTGGGATTGTTGGATGGAGTTACCCTATCAGATGAATACACCTAGTATGGAAATTGTCATTGTTAACTGAAAGACAGTGAAATTGCAATGAAAACATCTGGTGATGTTTGCAAATACCCTCCTGCAATGTTAGGGACTCCCTAAAACATAGGTTTATGGAACAAACTAGATTCCTTATATTTAGGAAAATCATCTACTCCTTTGTCCTGATTGCTCTTATTGCCCAATTATGCTGTCCATTGTAATAATCTCCTAAAAATAAAAAGAGAAAGGGGAAGAGTGAGGGAACAGGAAAGGGTATGCTAGCCTTGGACACCATCAGAAATTGTCAAAAGTTGCGTGCTTTACCAGCTTACATTCATGGTTCCATGGTATGTGGAGGTACCACTTAATGCCTGCATTACACTGCCATAATGTGTTAAAAATACCTTAATGGTCCTCTAGGGTACTCTTTCAAGTGAGCAATGCCTTGCCTATACAAAGCAAAACAGTAGGCCCACCCTTTTCCCCCACTGCACAGCAGTACTTACCTTGCCTTCAAATATTCACTGCTCTGTTCAGTAGATGTGAGTGAAGAGAAGAAGCTATCAATTACATTTACTGTTGGTCACTAGTTTGCACATGATGGAAAAGTTGCTATTGTTTTCATTTCCCAGCACTGAGCCAATTCCCAAGCAAAGGTACTGTAATATGACAGGACATGAGTCCCCTATAGCTGTACATAAAGGTATTTCTCCATCTAATAAAAAAGGGCTCTAGCTAATAAGACATTTTATCCATAAAAAGTGAAAGTTCCTAGCTTAGCACATTGTAATAATAATGATAATTAACGTTATCATTAATAAATAACATAATGCCATTATTTTCTGTGGTGCAGTACAACAGACAATATACAGTACAGACATGAACAAGTCATTACATGAAAAAGCCCAGCTAACCTTTTAAAATTGTACATAGACATGAAAGAAGATGAATATCTGTACCAGATGTACTCACAGTAGGGGAGATAACAGTAGTGGACTACTGAAAGGCTCCCACCGTGTATAGTGCATTGAGGCTTGGAAGAGTTGTATGTATACACAGCAGTTATGGAAAAAATAGGAACCCAAGGGATTGTAATGAACATCTTGTTAGGCAAATGAAAATGCAAAAATGCAACAAATTGAACAATGTTTAACCATCTTTCATTCCTCATTATCAGTTCTTTCAAGTCATAAAAAATAATCTAGCAGATCAATCATATAGGTGTTATTTCTGAAGTTTGTCTGCACACATGCATGTGGACATTGAAAAGGGAATGTAGCATGACAAATGCATTCTGCAGCATGTCAAGTACACCCAGAATAGTAAATCAGCCTTTGGCAGTGACCATTGACTTGAAATATCCCCCAATTTCCTTTATCAATCAGATAATTAAACTACAAATGTACCTTTAGTGGTAATGTTTTATGGTAAAAATGCAAAGCAATATATTACTCTATCGCTGCTAGTCTCCCATTGTGTACATGAAATTGTGTGAAAAATCCATGCAGGGTGTACAAAATAATTGTTAGGATTTGTAATATCTACAGTCAACAGTACTGAGTATTCCTGATGGAGATGGCCTCCCTATGTAGTCCTTAGAAGATGCAAAAATATATCTCCCCACTGCTCATTGGATGCAAAAAACTCACCCCACCTTATAAGATTAAAGGAGATTCATTTATTAAAGCTCTCCAAGGCTAGAGAGGATACACTTTCATCAGTGAACCTGGGTGATCTAGGAAACCTGGAATGTATCTGGTCCAGGATTAAAAACGTATGCTAAAAAATAGCAAGAAATCCATTCCAGGTTTGCTGAGAACTGTGAGATTAAATCTTCTCATTGAGGTTCTTAATAAATAAATAGTGATAAAGATATCTCCCTTGTAGTCCTTGAAAGATGAAAGGTGATATCTCCACTGGTGTCCTTGGGAGATGTAAGATTTCTCCTCACTAAAGTTTTTGGGAGATATATAGATATATGCTTCCTATGGAATCCTTTACAGATGTGAGGAGATGTGTCACCACTGGAGATGTAAGTAAATATTTCATGACATGTTTATGAATATAGCACTTTTTATTCCTAATCGCAGTCTATTAGAGATGTAAGAGATATAATTTCAATGGAGTCTCTGAGACTTGTGAGGCAATGTTTTTTTTCACTAAAATTGGAAATAAATGTGTAGAAAATATCCTCTAAAGGCAACCAATGAGGCCATAAACATAGGTGATATCATTGTTGACTTGTTTCCAAGTTTCAGGTTAAAAATCCAAATATTGTTTGTTCCATTCCAGCGCCAGAGGCTAAACCTTTCAAACACGTCAGCAGTGACAATTGCCATGATTCTGTCTTCATAAGTTCCCTTTAAATACAAAAAGTGCACCCAATGTGCCTGTCTTTTCTTGTCTACCAGTGCACCAATCTCTGGTACTTCGGTAATTCAGCTTCCATGTAATAGTAGAATTTCATAATGTTAAATATTTGGAAAAAACACACCACATTTATTGTTAAGTCATAGTATATATTTAATACAGGTTAATATTTGTTATCTAAAAATGTAAATTTAAACACACATTTGTAAATGGTCCTACTGGTGGTCATTTGTAAAAATGTGGTGTCACTGCCATCTCAGTTTAAAAAAATGGACTTTAAAGCAGTGGTCGCCAACCAGTGGTCAGTGGAAAAATTTTGGTGGTCCACAGAAAAATGTGGACATTATTTGCAATTTTTATGTTTTGTTAATAAAAAAAAGCAAGGGAAGCGCAGCATGACGTCAGTGTAGTCTTAAGTTGTAGAGGCAACCGTTGCTGAGCCGTACGCTTCAGTATTGTTTCCACCAATACAACATCACCCAGCTCCCTCCGTGAATACTGATTTTCATCCAATTGTTTTATTTTATTTGTTTATTTCTCAGATGCTCTTTTAGGTACGTATGACTTTAGCTGTGTATTTTATTAAACTGGTATTTTTAATGGCATCAAAAAGTTTGACTTTGATAACTATCATTTCTTGTTTGGTCCTAGATTTAAATAAAATAAAATCATAATGAGTGAGAAAAAGCAAACAAATATTTTGAATTTCTTTAGTAATACCTAAGATAATGCAACTATGGATCGCGGGAATTAAAATTATAAATTTAGTGGTTCATGAGGTCCGACCGCTGCTTTAGGATTATGAAGGCTTCCATTGCTGAACCCCTTTTTAAAAATAATGGTTGCCTAGTGTGTTTAGCTTCAATACTTTGACTCTATTTATAAAACAGGGTATCAGACATTCCCTTGTGGGAATTTTTTACCATTACTACTTTTTTGAGGGAATGTCTTATTACCTGTTTAATAAAAAGTAAAAAAAAATGTAAGAAACTAGAAACTTGTTCTAGATCAGTGACTTGGAAAGTACAAGCACTTTAACCATAAGATCAGTACGGCAGCCAGAGAACTAGAGTTTTCAGACAAACGCTTATCTATTATCCATAAATCTTTTCACTTATATTTTTTATCCAAAATTTGTTTTATCGTAGCTCTGAGCACAAAACTTCTAAACTGTCCATTTTGTTTGTTTTATTCATAAAATCTGGTGATTTAACTCAGTTGAGGGGTTTTATGTCTCCTGCTGAAATGTTCCTATGGTAATGCTACCCATAGTTCACTTAATATATGAAGTCAGTTTGCAGTTTCATGCCAACATTCTTTGCATATGTTTTGATTTTGGATGACAAATCTTGCACAACTGAAAAGCTCTGAAAAAAAAAGAGTCCATATGCTGAAGAAGGAATATCAAAACCATCTTTAAAGATCTTAAGCTAAAAAAAAAATGAAATCTATTACTTACCCAGGACAGTTATACATTGGGCCATACCTGGCCATTGTTTTGAGTACATCAGATTGCTGAATGTTAAATTCTGGCTCATCTTAGTTCTTTGCACAATGTGTATCATTTGCAAGTAGGCATTTTTACAAACAAGCTGTCAAAATGATAATACCAATATAAATTATTTAAGGGGTTGTGTAAACAAACATATAGGTGTATATTTATAAACAATTTGCGATTCACTCAATGACAATAAAAAGTGCCTGATGCTCCTCCAAAGTCACTGTAGTGGAAGTGAACTATAAACTATTGACAAGATGGTACTTGGTGCCCACTGGGCTCACTAAGGTCATCCCTCCTGCTGGAGGCTCATGTTTTTATGGTTGTTGGGCAGCTGGCTCTTTTTTAAACATTTGGTGAACATTCTCTAAAATCTGATGGTTTTGGACAGCAGTATACCAGTTGGTCTACACCAGTGTTTCTCAACTACCGTTCCTCCAGAGGTTGCTAGAGGTTCCTTGAGCAATGAGCAATTTGTGCCTCTCAGGTCAGGTTAATTGACAACAATTATTTTTTCTGGCTATCTGTAAGGGTTATATTCTATACCCAGGGATTGGAAGGTAGATCTCCTGGGTGTCAAAACCTCACCTTGTAACAATACCCAATTTCAAATACTCGCCTTTATTTATACAGTAGCTCAACAAGATTTTGCTTGGGCCTGATGGTAAACTGTGCAGACAATCTCTAATTTGAGCGAAATATATCCTGGTGCCTTGTGAACAAAAAGCTGTCAGAAATATTGAAAAGCTTCATTAAAAAAATATTTGTATGGTATGGGAACCCTGAACTAGACATTGTTCTCTCCAGACATGGATCAATAATTACTTACCATTTAAAAATCATTGCCTGGCAGTGTGCTGCCATTGCCTACATGTTATCCCCCCTCTGTCAGTCTTTGTTTTTTCTTTCTTCTTTGATATCTTTCTTCTCACCCTTTTTTTCTGGTTCTTGTTTTCTTACTCTTCTTTCCTGAGTAATTTAAGTGCAAAATTCATTGCACTTTTTATGCTGTTAGTAAATGGAGAAGACTTGATGGTAATCAACATTTGTGAAATAGTAAAACTAAGTAAAGGGTTTATTATAAATCACTGGGAGTTGTAGGAATTGGAGCAGTCAAATGTTCTTGAGTTAAATGTGAAGGTTGTTTTTGCGCTAATGTTGCAGCATCAAATTGTATTAACTAGAGAAGGGCAAACGTGCCTAATACATATTAACTAGAGATAGGTTGTGAAGACCACCAGCCTATAGAAGCAAACCTGTGGTTAACATTGGAAACCAGACAAACTAGTGTCCCCAGCCAGCCAGAATAACAGAAATAAATAAACAGCCTAAACAGCAATTCCTGCTCTTTGTAGTGTGCACTGCAATCACATTCGTTCATGTCTATTTAACACCTTCTTGTGTTTTGATGGTATTTGCATCTTTTGTGCATATAAAGCAACATTGCCACAACACATTGGGACTGACGTATTAAATCTCTCCAAACCTAGAGTGGATACACTTTCATCAGTGAACCTGGGTGATCCAGCAAACTTGGAATGGATCTGATCCAGGATTGAAAACATTTGCTAACAAATTACTTTTATGAAATTCATTTCAGGTGTGCTGAATCACCCAAGTTAACTGATTAAAGTGTATCTTCTCTAGCCTTGGAGAGCTTTAATAAATAAGGCCCATTGCTTTCAAATATGCACCATAATATGCATCCTAGGTGCATATTTAAGATTAGGTAAGCCTTACATGTCTGAAAGCTACAGTGTTTATTTTATGAACCTCAACAAAGGATTACTTAACAAAACATTATACAGATGTAGTCATTTATTAAACGTTAATCGCAGTATTCAAATGCCTTTATTTGTTTTTCTATTTAATAGGATTTATTAGACTGTGCATTTCATTGTGAGTTTGTGTCCTTGGAAAAGAACCAAACTCCAATGTATATTATTCTGTACAGCTAGAGTATATCACATTACCATTGTCAGCACTCTGAACTTCCACTCAGGCGATGCTGATGTGAAAAGAACATTGGAATCATACCATTTTGGTCACATTAGGAACTTTTACTATATGTGTGATAACACATGGAAGACATTTTACTCTTTCTCTGCTTCAATGGCTTATCCACTGAAATGTACATTATGTGACTTCAAATGACTGTAATAAATTATTCTCCTTCATTTTGATCAATTAGGGAAGTTCCACTCTCAATGAAGAATTTTGCAGTTAGGAAAAATGCTGGCCCAGGATCACTTTTAAGAAATTCAGGTTACAGGACTGATCTTGTCAGGATAACATGTCCCATTATCTCTAGCACCTTCCTAACAGCATGCAAACTGCTTCATAAAATAGGCACTATTATAGTCCCATCTAGGGTGCACATGCAAGGGGAGCTACAGAGGGAATCCATAAGATTCTGAAAGGCATTGTCGGCCTCCCAAAAAAAAGGATGGAGAAGGGAAAGCATATTTAACAATGGAATATAAAGCCATCACTGGCTTAAAAAGGCTGATTTTCACAAAAGAAGGCCTAACACACTAAGGTTTTGTTACTATGTTCCTGGTTGAACAATAGGTCCATAAGCTATGTATTTGCCTATAGAAAGTCACACTGAAAGTTACTAAATCTCAAAAGACTGAGGACACCTTGTGGCAAGAAAGGACCACAGGGTAAAGCTCTGGATTGAAGGTATTGGGCCTGATTTATGAAAGCTCTCCAAGGCTGGAGAGAATACACTTTCATTAGTGAAGCTGGGTGATCCAGCAAACCTGGAATGGATTTCTTCAATGTCATTTGCTATTTGTTAGCAAATGCTTTGAATCCTGGACCAGATCCATCCCATGCTTACTGGATCACCCAGCTTCACTGGTGAAAGTGTATTCTCTCCAGCCTTGGAGAGCTTTAATAAATCAGGACCATTGTGTACACTACCTGGGACACATTTTCAGTTTAGGATAAAGGAGGTCCCCAGAACTCTTTTAAATTAGGCAGCAAAAAATGTGCACACGTCAAGGCATTACCGATAAGTGGGAACCCAATCTCTAAACTAGCATACTAGAATATACTATATATAGCAATCAGAGATCAACCCTTTTTCAGCAACATGCTTAACATCGAGGTAGCCTAAGACTTCTAGTTTGTGTCTGCATCAAGTTAAAAATGTAAAAAGCAGCAATGGCTGTCACTTAAATAGGTTTTGAAAAAGCCAAAAAAAATAAAAGGTGCAAAAAGTCAGGACAATATGCAAAACCAAAAACAGATAAAAAAAAATTTAAACAAAATTGTTTGGTCTCGGTTCCCTCTGGTTGCTGTTCTCACATCCACTCAGTTTGGCTTACTTTCCCCAGTTCTTCTTTCAGCAGTCACTGCCACTCCTGTCGGCTGCATGTCCCCCTCAGGTCAGCACCACATAAATATAGGTCCCCTTTCCCAAGCTCTTGTCAAGATAAAAATTTCCAAGAAGCCTGTTGGTAAGGTTCACAGGGGGCACTTTTCATGATGACCCAGCTAATGAAAAACTGCCCACTATGTGAATGTGGTGATAATTCACTTTGCCAAAAATTTGCCAAAAATAATGTGCAATTATTTGGTTTGAATAGTTTAGGATTAAATATCTGAAGTCAGCAGAGAGAAAGGTAAGTGAAAGGTAAGTGAAGCATCCCATGAATTTGTTATATGCTATCCCTTCCTTTTGCTAGATTCATATTCTGTATTTCTATAAAACAACTTCATTGGACTTCAAATCAATAACCAAAAAAGTGCAAAATGGTGCAAGTAAAATTAGAAAAACAGAAAAACATAACCCTTTGCCACCCCCCATACCATTTTATTTTCTACACCAGTCCTAGCAATCCCTGCTATCAAATCAGCCATTCCTTTATTGTGTAACCCACCAATCCTTATCTTGAACCACGTTCTAATAAAACACAGGCTCCAGTCATAATGCTTGTTTTGTCTAGGACACAGGGCATCTCTTTACTGTAGGATATAGTTATGTTGCACAATAAAACAGTACCAAAGAAAGACCAGATGACATCTCAGCAAATAGCAGGACTAGATAAACATACATTTTTTACAAAGTTAAAAACCAGCCAAGTTTCTTGCTATAACACAGCTGTACCTTCTGTGAATTTTCTGTGGCCACTCAGAGATGGGAATAACAGCTCCTGTCATATTTTACTTTAAGAGCTTTTTGTCAGTAATGCATGAATACAGGGGATTTTATTCCAAAGTAAATTTTCTCAGCTCTGGACAAAATATATCTCATTGCAAAGGTTTTATTCCTACATTATACTAGCTGATTTTCCATAGGATGCATATGTTTATATATATATATATATATATATATATATATATATATATATATATATATATCTTGGAAATGTATTAAAATGAGTGCAAAAGCAGTACAGTATTTTACATTTCTTGCTCTGCCTTCATTTACAACAGTGCCAGATCCTGCACAATGGAGCCCATACCCATGAATTACACTAACATTTGATATATATATAAATGGAGAGGGATTTATATAGCATAACAAATTGACTTTTTTATAACTGTCCCCCAAAAGGGCTAACACTTTAAATAAACCTATTAATCCTAACATAGTCATTAAGACAGTCTAAAGCCAAACTTTTAAAAGGACCCACAAAAACTAACTCCATGTTTTTGCGATGTTAGGAAACCACAATGGCCAGGGACAATTGGGAAGAACAAACACCATGCAAATATTGTCCTGGCCAAGATTTAAACCAGAGACTCTACTACTGCAAAGCCTAGTCACTAAGTCAATCGTGCTACCTGCCTAAAAAACCCTACTAAATCTTTAATGGGATTAGTACAATAAAAGCCAAGGAACAGAAGGTGTGGCACTTGTGTGCTTTGACCAAGATTTGCCCATAGTCTTCTGCTGCAAGGCTTAGGATGCTTCTTCCCTGATTAGTACATGGTGATCTGAGAGCTTTCAAGTGCTTACATTTTTTGGGTTATATGAGAAAGAGAGTAGATGGTGCGCATGCTTCCCTGATACTGGAGAAAACTGGAGCCAAATTGTCAAGCCTTGGGAGTGTGTATGAAACACTTCAAACCTGGCTGGAATTCTGAAAAGGAAATAAAGGAAGAGGATGCAGACAATTCAGAGTATTTATAATGTAGTCAGGGTTGGGGTTTCAGATGAACAGTTCTTGTGACCTGGTAATGCTGTAAAAATGAAGAGATACTAGAGGAGTCTATTTTAGATTTAAGGAAGAATACATAAAACTACAATGTAATTAAATACAGTAAAGATGGCTACATTAAAATTGATCATAAGAAACACTTTACATCAACCTGGTCATAACAAAAAAGAAGCAAATATAAAAAACTGTTAAAAAATATAAAGCAACTACTATATACTAATACAAGTCTAAAAAAATCTAAAAATTCCAAGTAAAAAATCTAATAAAAGATTTACTCATTTACTGTATTCATCAAAGATGTTTTTTTTTCCAACAACTGTCCTGTAAAGAGAAAGTGATGTACTGTACTAATTATCCTATTTATTACCCAGTGAATGTAGATGTGCTTAGTATTTGTTTAATGTTCACTCCTGTCTTTTGAAATGCATATTTTTAATAATAAGTGACAAAAGTGGCAAAAGGCAGGTACTTACAAAAATGAAAAGTTCATTTTTAGAGACCTTACCTTGGAAAGCTCCATTCTTCCTTACAATTTACAATAGAGGCACTGAAATCACAACTTCCTTCCTTTTTACTTTCATTGTAACCAGAAAACCACCAGCTTGCCAGCCCTCTAATGTAAGCAAACACCAGCTTTCTAAGCAATTAGAAGCAAACCTTAGTGTCTTTTTTACTTTTTTTTGTTTTGTAAAACTTTTTGTAAATCTTTTATTCAGGGTTTGGATATAGGTGTACTGGTATGCTGAAAAAAAACCTATGTGGGGCCTATTAATAAAGCAGTGAATCTGACATTAACTGAAACATTTCATGGTGGAGAATCAAATACTACAATTGAAATACATGCACTTGGAACTTTCTTTTCACCAGGGAACACGTCAGTGAATGTCAGATTCACTACTTTATGAAAATACCTCTGTGTGTCTTGTACTCTGCAGGGAAAATGCTGTTGGATAGAAAGTGGAGTTTATATGGCTACTAATTGAAAAGAGCTGTTAGAAAATGTCTGCTGCAGAAGTAATCTCCATCTTTACATTTTTTCCTTCTCTCATCTGCTGCTTTACAAAATGTATGTCTACCTCCTCCCCAGCCTCTCAATACCTCAGCACATTGCCATAATTTCCTGCTGTCTCAGTTGACTGTGATTCTAGAATTTGAATTCCATTGTTGCATTTGGATTCTCCATTAGCATTTTATCAAAGAGAATGGCTAACTTTGTAGCATAACACGGGTCTGGCAGATTTCTGCCTAAACAGTAAGGTTTTACTCAAAATCAAGTTATGTTATAACTAACCACACCGCACTAGATACAGAAGTATACAGAAATGTGTTTGCGATTTATGACTGAAAAGACATAAATCAAATTTAGCATGTTCAATTGCACAAGTATAAAAGAGAAAATGAAAAATGTGAAAAGGTAAATGTATGGATTAATGGAAACCTGGTACAAGAAAAATAATAAGGCTACTATTTAGTATCATTCTTTTAGGAAATGCCTACCTGATCCTAGTTACCTGTCGAACCTAACAGGTAAAGTGGAGTTACACTTTTTTTGGTTTGCTGTGCCCCCAGCCCACTCTGCCAGTCTTATTCTCTGCTTTTTCAGTAGGAAGGATATCCCCAATGATGTTTCAGGGCTGCCTGTCAAGGTGAATTTACATTTTATATACTTTAGGTAACTAACCCAGGGTTTCTGAAACTTTTTAACATGAGGAAACAATTAAAATAACGTCCTGGTCTTTAGGGAACCACCTACTATAATTACTGTATCTACAGCTCACTGTACATTAGTGTGGTGGTGGAAGAACACCTCCTACATTGTTGGCCAGTTGAAAGAATGTCAGTCTTACAGATGGACAAAAAGATCATTGGCTATCTGTTTATTTCTCAAGGAACCCTTTGCAACCTCTGGAGGAACCATAGGGTTCAACAGAACCCTGCTTGGGAAACACTGAATCAACCAGAAAGAAGTAGACATAAGAAGTAATGACTTTTCTCTGATTTACATTTGTTCATTGGTTTTTACTAGCCCTTAACTCTAAATGTAATAATGGCATACAAAGCCAAATGAATATCATTTTATTAAGCTGTTTGGAAATGATTTGTGGGTACTGATTTTGTCAAACATTTTGAGAAAAACAAGCATCCTTTTGAAGTATATGGTGATTGAATCTTGCTATCATATTATGGCTTATTTTTTAGGCTAACTATTGACAAAAAAGGTTTGGAATGCTGGGCACTCCCATGCAAGACACAGGGCAAAAAAAAAGAAAAAAAAGGATAGTATGATACAGTAGAGAGAGAGGGTTCAGGTTTTCATGGAAAATACCCCAATCATTTAAATCCTATGTTTGACCTTCAAACTATCTGTTGTGTTACATACCAGTACATTTCAGGCAACATAAGCATATAAGCACCCCGTAGTAGATTTTAGGATATGCTATAGATTTTAGGTGTCACTCCAATCCAATCCAATTTAGGTGTCACTGAATTGGAAGAAGCAGCCGCAAGAGGTCTAAAATCTGTAAAAAATTTACTCCTAAAAAATCTAAGCAAAGGCAAGTTTAATTGTCCCACACTGTAACAGATAGAATGGTTCGGCATTGGGTTGTTTTATTGAAAGCTGCTTGTATGTGCAGGTACCTACAAGCAGGTTTATGTGAGAAAGTTCCTTTATGCTTACTATACAAGTAATATATAAACCAATGCACAGAATGTAACTTTAGACAGATGACATATACCAATGGCCGTTCTCAGGAATATGTTTAATTTTGATGTATTATACTAGATTTTAGACTGTTATTCTAGCAGCTCTGAGATCTCTCCTGACACACAGCTGAAAATTTACTAATGCACATAAAGAAAAACAATACTTCCGCTTACTGTACAGCATAAGAGTGAATAAATTATAGCTGCTAAATACATTTTCTATGTAGATGAAAGCCAGAGTTCTGGCCCACAGGGGGTAGTTTCCAAGGCAAACAGATTTTTTGAAAAACTACACTTTATAATAATTGCTTGACTAACTGGAAATGTACCATAACCGGCTGCAGGCCACATAAACATATTTTCATATATGTTATTTTATAATGTTAAATTTTGAAGGCCAGATGTGGTTTGAAATATTGTTCTGACATTTACTCATTTGGTAAATAAAATTGCATTTTTATGAGAATTTTTTAAAATCATTTGTGGCTCAAGGTCTACATCAAAAGTCCAATAAACATTATAATATTTTAAAGAGTCAGACTGCACAAATTAACATTACAGCTATGGCTCTACAGGTTTGGTGAATTCCATGAGATCCCTCATAAAATTATCAAGTTTCACCCTTTTATAACAAGGTGATGCATTCTCCACAATGTTAAATAAATGTGAAATTCTTCAGATATAGTAAAACATTTTATGATGACAAACTAGTCATAAGTTGCTGGGAATTTATGCATAAATATCTGGATTCCAAAAATATTCATAGATGTTCGGTAAGGTAACTTGTGGCATCTTTCCCAACTAGGTGATTTATGGTTGGTTTACTTATTTTCATATAAAAAAGATCAAGGATCATTGAGACTTGAACTGTAGTGAGACCTTTTTACCAAAAATGGGAGGATCTGTCAGGCTTTTTCCTAAGCAAACTACTTCTGTCCTAATTTATTCTTGGAGATACAAATTTAAGGACAGCTGTGCCAAAGACAGGGTTGTTCTTCACGATGAATTAAAGGCAAATAAACTGTAAATAAAGATGAATGTTGCAGTCAATGGTTAAAAATTCTTAAGGGGACATCACCAAAGTGGTGGATTTACTGCCAATTCACTATAGAATCCATCACACAATTTCAAAATATACCATATTGATATCAAATTTTCAAAATATTTTAAATTGAGAATTTTTAAAGATTCATTTTATAGAGATTTTATAAAGATTCACCTGCATATTCACCATATTCACCACCACCTATTTATTGTAAGTAAGCTACACATTGGGTTCATTAAGAACTCTTATTAGCTCATTAGGAACAACTCTGTCACTGAAAATCTGACCATTACATTAAACTACTTACATTTTAGGTGTGATCAATCCAGCAAATACTTAGTCCCCAATCTCTTGAAGCTAATTAGTACTCATCATCACTTCTATCATTACTAGAGTAGTACTGTAAACTGTATAACTGAAGGCTAATATAGAGCAAAGACATTTCATGTTATAGAAGTTATACAGTTACCAACTGTAACATTAACCTAAGTTCATGCAATTGATTACCTGACTTAAAAGCTATACAAACTGTAATGTAAGACTGATGGAGGAAAACTAGTAACAAGGAATCCATTGTTTAAACCAGTCATAATAAGTGACAATACATTTATTTGTTTCTGTTTAACATAGTACCACGTAGACTTTGACACAGGATATGAGCAATACTGCAACTCATAAATATACAGCCTAGTCAAAGATGTCAGTTTTTTTTTTCAGTAATGTATAGGATACCATTGCTGCTGTTTTACCATACTTTCAAAAAACAGAGTTACGGTAAAATGGAAGTAAAAAGTTCATCTGTATCTAAAAATGTAGGTTTAGAACATTAATAAAATTGCTAAGTTAAAGTTTTTAAGGTTGCCAGGATGGGAAAGCGGTTTGTGAATTACCTGACAGAAATTAGCCGCTTACCAATACTGGATGATCTACAGGAGCTGCTAAACTATTAGCAAACTAGAGAAATGCTTCTGTTGTCGGGATGCCCTACCGTGTTTTCCCGATGATAAGGCATCCCCATCAAATAAGCCACCCCCCGATTTTTGCTCAAACAATTAAAATAAAGCACCCCCGCAAATAGGACATCCTCCGATACCTGATACTGTGTGCCTCTGCGTGACTCCTCCATGCTGGCTGCAGTGCAGAGTGAAACTGAAAGTAACTTCAAAGCCAGGAAGGACAAGCAAGCTGCTGATCCCTGCCCTAACAGAGTCTGTTACCCGGCCGTAGAAGCCAAAAAAAAGTGAGTCAGTGATCAGAAGGGGACAATCAATGGCACATGAGTGATCAGAAAGGGGACAATCAATGGCACATGAGTGATCAGAAGGGGACAGTGAATGGCACAGAGTGATCAGAAGGGGACAACCAATGGCACATGAGTGATCAGAAGGGGACAATCAATGGCACATGAGTGATTTTCAACAATAAATGTGTACTGTAGTCTTCTTCATGGAAAAATAAGACATCCCCCTGAAAATAAGACCTAGGGCATATTTTGGCATTTCAAAAAATATAGGTCAGTGCCTTATTATAGGGGAAACAGGGTAGTTAGCTTAAAATGTTCAAAAGGAGAAAAGCTGTAATCAAGTAAGCTAAGAGCATTGACTTCCAGCTTCCTGCTACAGTACTTTCTCCTACATTTACCTATCAATTGGAGACACTGCTCTGCTCCCCTGACTGTTTTTGCCGCCCTGTAGTATGTGTTCCTGGATAGAGTTTCTCTATCTAGGAACACAGGACTCTATTCAAGAGAAACTCTATCCAAGAACACATACAACTCGTAAAGGGCTGCAAGCAAGGTGAAATAAGGTTTAGTAGAGTGGGGCAGAAAGTAGACAAAAGCAGAATTAAGATGGGTTTGGTAGAGTGGGCCAGAAGGTAGACAAAATCAGGATAAGGATGGGTTTGACAGAGTTGGGCAGAAGGTAGACAAAGAGGGCAGAAGGTGGGGTGGAATGAGTAAATCTGAATTTGTCAACCATATAAAAGCTAATTGTGTAGCCTAGACTTACCTCGACTAGGTGGCCTAGACTCAAAGTGGAAGACAGTGGACAAAGTATGCAGGTGGGGTAAAAGATGGATAGATAATTGATAGATTGGTAACATAATATTCCTGAGCAAGATATTAGATTGAAGACTTCTTGTACAGGTCACTGCGAATGTTTTATATGCACTGCAAATTGTGCTACTTTACTCTGAAGTTCACATACAGGATACATTTAATTTAAAATATGTATGTAACAATTAATCACAAATATATGAAAAGTAAATTTTCAACTGAAACAACGGAACAATATTTTTGTTGTGGTGTGACATAAATACAAAAGGCAAGGTTAAAAAAGATTTATTGCTCAGCACCTGTAAAGAGCCTTTTTTAAATGGATGCTCTATTGAATACCAAGTCTGACTAGAAATAAGAATATTGGGTGCAATAACGATATGTTTCTTGCTTGTTGAATTTCTGGAAACTTTCTCTACACAAAGCACTGCATAAATTCATGTGGTCTATTCTGTGCATACAGCACACTGTTAACAACAATAAAATAATTTTACTTGAATCACAATAAATTAAAACAGGCCTGTCTGCATTTATTGTATAGGTTTATGGTCCTCTGAGTTTTCTATGCTGATTTATGGATTATGGTCAGAACTGGAAAAGAATTACAGGGTTTCGGTATTCATTTATGAGTGCTCATGATTTTCATATCTGCGTCCTTTCACTTTATCCCCATTGCTGCTATTTTTTAGCACACTGTTATGTTTTCAAACCCTCAGCTGTTTCCTAGTGACCTTGGATACTCGACTGCAAAAGCACATGTAAACTGAATTATTTAGTGCAGACACTGACCTTTCCTTGGCTCCTTTCTTTTTTTTATAAGCTTTCCTTCTAGAAGATATGTAAACATGACTTGTGAGTTTTGTTAGAACTATATTATTACACATTGAACAGAGATATTTTTATATACATATGTAGGCTATCTCAGGCACAACTGAAACAAGTGAAAGTGAACTTATAAGACAATCTTACTAATGACTTAAAGTTAAGTTGTAATGAGTAAACAGAGAGGTTGCCATAGCTGACTTCCCCTGAAAAGTCACTTTGTCAGGCTACTGTCAGGCTACCTGCTTACAGAGCTGCATTAAGCTGTGCATTTTATACTCATATCTGCCAAAGTATGCAGCTAAAAATTTCAGACTTCCCTGATCTGCATACTTGTTATGGGTCAGTAATGGTGATTCCTATATTTTCCTATTAGAGGTTTGCTTTACACAGATAAGTGACAGATTAAGCTGTTAGAATATACATATATATATATATATATATATATATATATAAATATATATATATAGCTACCTGAAAACTCCCTTTAAAGAATGACTTATTCAAGCTTATTATTTGAATAGAAGGTTACTTCTTTCTGTTCTTCCTCTTCTGGATGACCTTCGGCCATCTTGACCGTGTCAGGATGATGCAACCATACATCATCCTGGCAACTGCATGGGAAGCAAGCAACTAAATCTAATGCTGTGCATGTGCAGCTCAGCTTTTCCCAGAAACCCAGAGTGATCAAGCAGATAAGTTGCATCACCTGACACTTTTTGCAAAAATGACCTGCCTGGTCATACAAACCTAAAAATTTAACTTTTTACCCAACTAAATTATTTGGCTAGCCTTTTGCTAACCATATAACTTTACACTATACAGTATTTTTAATCAATAGGACAATACATTCAATTCAATTAGCAACTTAGTATTCAAATTAGGAAAAAATATTTTCACCAACAATGATCGGGCAAGGCATTTTTTCATAGATTGGTTGTAAAGCCAATTGGAAGTAAAGCCACATTTGTTCTGAGCAGCTTTATTGCTACAATTGGGTGTAATATAATTTGAAAATAACTTAGAACAGAAAATCACATACTGGATGCCTAACATAAGGCATAAAGTGTTTACATGGACCAGAATATATAGCAAAACATTAGGAGAGTTTATCTGTTTATTGATTTTTTTCCCTGTCAGATTCACTTTTCCCCTTTCTTCCAGCTTCCTTTGTTTATGCTTTGCCCCCCAAATTCGCCTGTCAAAACGTCTTAAACCAGAATAGCTTTGATTTGTTCAAGAGACCATAGACTTCATAATGTTGAAAAGGAACTACTTGTAAACACTTCCAAATGCTTCCAAATGTCTGTGTAGGCATTTATATGTTAAAAGGAGAGTTTATATAGATTTTTGATTTGTCCCTTTTAGTTAGGGGATCCCAGATATCCACACCCCTACCCTGGAGAAGGAATACCTCTTCCCATAAAGGGTTAAATAAAACCTAAAAATTAACACACCACACCCTAGAGTAAAAACCATTTATCATTCTTCTTTTCAATTTTTACTAATAATTGCCTTAGCGGGGTCCAACTATGTCTCACAACGGATGGTCCATCCATTGATTTATTTATCCGGATATGTCCCACAATAGATCATTCCACGTTTGAACCATTTGACAACCTCAAATGCTGCTGGAGGATGTGAATTTGACAGGGAAAACTAATAAACTGCACTAAAATATGACAAATCCACAAAAAATGTATAGGTGATCCTCTAGGAATGGTGCTTCAAAAGTAATTCACTTTGCAATTTTGTGCATCCTTAGTTAGTCATATATCAGCAAAGAATGACCACAGTACTATTTTGTATCATTGTCATGTTGTGCATGATAATAAAATGGACAGAACCTGCACAAACGGACAAAATTGGAAAAAGAACAAAACTGTTTTCTAGTCCCGCAGGTTTTGCTGCTGCTTAATATTTACACATGGTGATAAGTAGGGTATGAGGGCACACCCTGAAACAGCCCATTTATGAATTCAACATTGCAAAGTGATGTTTCCGCAAGCTGTTTGCACAGCCCTCTATTATAAATCACATGGTTATAAAATAATCTGATGTGTTTAGTTCTCTGTCTAAGGAAATATCAAAGATGCAGCTGTGTGACAGAGTTTGGAACAAGTGATATTTGTTTACTGACTCAACTGATTTTCAAAGAAAAGAAGCAGAAAGGGGATTTGGTTTTCTGAAGACTTTGTTCTACCAGAATAAATGAGCTGACTGACTGGATAGTAACAGCTGCCTAGTCATGTGAGAGCCAATACTGGGAACGGCGCAGAGCAAAAGTGAAAGTTTGGTTCTATAATATGACTTGAGGTCAGATATTGAGATCTGTCAGATATTTTTCTTTTTGTTGTGGATAGAGCACGGAATTGTTAGAACCTGCTTGTACTCCTGTCACAGAGGATTACACTTTTTTTGCTTTGGTGACTGCGTTTTATCCAAAATTTAATGGTCACCAGAAAATAAACTCCCAACAAGAACATTTGTTCCAATGACAATCGTCTAAGATACGATTTCCCTTAGAGAGATCTGCTCCTATTTACTGTTGTTCTTGACAGAGGAGATGATGGAAAATCCCCCCAATACAAAACAGACAGAAAAAAACCCTTATTTGGATTTTAACTATTCCATACTGGAAAACATTTTCAAACTAAAGTTAGTACAGTTATAATTTGTATTATTTGAAACGGAACTAAACTTGTTAATAGGTGGTGAGTTTCAGCAAGTATCCACAGGATACTTTGCAAATATGGCACATATTCACCCGTGTGCAGCCACCCCACAGTGATGAAAAGTCAAGGACCTGTCATCTCTGCATCCTCAGAAGATGCTATCTTTGCCACCAGCTTTACAGCAAACTTCTGTGAAGACAGGTGATCCTCTTTGGCCATTGAATGGAT
Source organism: Pyxicephalus adspersus (assembly GCF_032062135.1). Lineage (NCBI taxonomy): Eukaryota > Metazoa > Chordata > Amphibia > Anura > Pyxicephalidae > Pyxicephalus > Pyxicephalus adspersus. The sequence goes on along the minus strand of NC_092862.1, from coordinate 108,578,797 downwards.
CTCCTGTACATGCAGAGAAGTAACTTAGTACCTGGCACCTGGCACGGTTGCACCCAGAGCCAAGCTTTTCACTACATGGTGCATGTGCCGTATACTGTAGAGCTTAATCAAAATGCCACCAGGAGCCAGGGATTTTTTTTTTAATTCAAGGCCTAGCAGTGATACCCAAAGTGAAGTCAAAGTTACCCAAAGTGAGTCACAAGGGCATCATCACCATTCCAGCTTCAGAATGGCCCTCAGTGTTCTATCAAAGACTGTCCTCCTACCATCTTCAGACACATGTCGCTAGCCCTGGCCACAGAATGATGGGTTTTATTTTCCTACTCAAATCTTTTACATGCTCTACCAGACAGTAGTGAGTGCAATATTGTATAATAATAATGTTCAAATGTTTATTGCACTTGGGCAGTGCACATTTTTTTTTTCTATATTTTTTTGTTCTTCATTTACTAAAAGTTATGTGACTGCTGGCACAACATCACATGTGAACAACCAAATCATATTCCTGTGGTATTTACAATGCACTGATGATATGAATATACACACATGCATGATCTAAAGGGTGCAATAAATTTACAACACAATTGGTTTGCTATGGAATGTATGCTCTAGTGTCTGTGTATGCTGGCTAGGTTGTGTCATGCTAAAATATAAAGTGATTTTCCCCTAATGTTTTTTGATCAGTTTATTGGTGTTAAGGTTAAGTTAAGGTTAAGGTTAAGGTGTTAGGTCTAAGTCTTACTTTTGTGTAGTTTAAAACTGGGCTGTTTGTCTAACAATAAAACATTGCTTGCATTTATTAAGTTTGCATTTTTAGAAATTACAAAAGCAAACAATATTTTTTACGTGTAAAAATACAGTAATTAATCACTAAATAAAGAAGGATAAACAGATGTCCACTTAAGTAGATAAATGCTGGATTTGTGAAGTAAAGTCTTTTAAATCTAAAGTTATGCTGCTATTAAAAAAGCCCTCCTAGGATATAAACCCACATAATTTTACATACTTAGGAGTAGTAAGCTTCTATAGATGACCAGTATGAATGACAAATTGATTATACAACCAAGAAGTAATTATTTGTTAATGTGCGTTATGTTCATGATACAAATAAAGATAACAGATTATTAGTGGATCTGTCAGGCAATGTGTTCCAGCACTGGGGTGCCAACTCTTGATATAAGTGCACATATTTTAATTAGGATGCCCTATAAAATAAGCCTCATGGCTTGAACAGGCTTATGCAGTCAAGTAGTGAACTCTTTTTGCTTTGAGCGTTTAAACTTAAGGGTAAGGACCTTTTAATGCATTACTTCTTTGGGCTCTATTTGTAAAACAGGGAATCAGACATTCCCTCATGGGTATCCTAAAGGTCCATGTTTCTCAAATGGCAGTAATTGATTCCCACCAGGGAATGTTTAATAAATACAACTCTTTGTGTCTCTTATCTCCTGCAATAATTCCCAACGACACAAACCAACAGTAGCTAAGCATGACATGTGCTACTTTAGGGCTCAGAACAATGGTGAAGTGGAGGAGAAGTGATAGGAATTGACCTGGAAGAAAACATTTTATCTTTTTTGTGTTATTTTTACTGTTTGCTAAGTCACTTCTAAAAATAAATGGCAATTTTAAAAAATTTTGCTGATACTGTCATTGCGATGGGCTGATTACAACAATGTGGCATGGATTAGATGACTTTTGTGATTTCTAATTCCTGCGTCACAAGACCTTGAGATCTGAGTCCAAAATTTTACATAGAGGCAGTGGAAGTTTTTGCACAATGGCCTGAAGACATCACAAATTGGGCAATGAACCAGATTAGGAAAAGCCAAGACGCTGGCTGCATAGTTTTATCTTTAAACTATTTTTAAAATCCATGACACTTCCAGATGTTGTTTTAACCCTACTACAGAAGTTTGCAGCAAATATGGATTTTCTGTTTTAAAGAATAGTGATGGGAAAATGGACAAATTGGGTAACTGTTTATTAACATATATTTTGATCCCTCTAAATATCTGAGTGTAGATCCTTTCAGTCAAAAATCACAGTAAGAAAAGCAGAAGAAAAGTTTTTACATTCTATGTATACAAGACAGGTCTGCATGTAAATATTTAGACCAATGAAAATATATTAACAGTGTTTTATCTTAATTAATCATTACTAAAGCAGAATGGAAAAACATCAACAGCCATTGTTTAAAACTAAAATCAAAGGCTGGGTATGTAGCAGCAAAGCTTTTTTTTTGCACATTCATATCCATTTTTAAAAGGTCTTTACTGATGGGAAAAAGGGATCCAATTGCATACAGCATAAAACATAGATCCTCACAGAACTAGTCATGTAGTTTAAAACAATGGTGCAGTAAAAAAGAACAATCTTTTAATTAATCAAAAAGAAACCGCTGTCTACATAGATCATTGTTGTCAGTTTAGTGTCAATGTAGGCAAAACTTTTTTAAATATTTTTACATATTTTTCCAAGCTAGCGTTTTATCTAAAGCTCGGAGTAGGTAGTAGCTATTAGGGACATTGGAATAATAGGGTAAAAGAATGGCATGGAAAACTAAGGAGGCGATGGGGGGAAGGACAGGTCTGCTCAGATGTAATCATACACAGAACACTGTTCAGCGATTGGAACAGTTAGGACTAGTTTGTCACTGTTAAAAATCTATAAATTCCTGATAGGGAGAATTCAATTAAACAGTGCCATGGTTCTATGAATATTTTCTTTTGATATTTCAAGAAGTCTGTTAGGTTCTTCATGGCATTTAGTTCATGAACAGATGGAATATCAGGGTTTTGTCTAGTGCACCTACAAAACCCTATTGTAAAAAAGAAAATTAGGAATGACAGTGAAAACCTCTGCCAAACTCCATTACTAAATGGTCCTCACTGCAGCTTTTGGGTACAAATTGAAAATAACCAGCCATCGACTGGTGTTTTTACCCAGGCTAGAACATAGGGTATCATGAGAAAAACCTGGTTGACCCAGCGAACCTGGAATGGATTTAAAAAAAATCACTTACTATTAGTTAAGCTACATACACACTTCCAATTATTATCGTTGGAAAACGAACGACGAACGTTCATGCACGATATATATGAACGATCGTATAGCACCGATCCTGCACATAGAGTTAACGACACGATCGTTCATAGATATTGTACACACAATAGATACGATCGTTTGAGCGATAGAGGAACTATGTGCACGACAGGAAAGTGAACGGACGTTCGTTCATCACGCATGCTCAGACCATGGACGATCAACGAACGACCGTACACACGAACGATGCTCAACGATCGTCGTCCAATCCGATCCGTCAGTCCGGTCGTTCGTTTCCAGCGACTTTCCTCGTTCGTCGGCGTCGTTGGTTACTTTTTTACCAACGATTTTTTGCCCAATCGATCGTTCGTCGTTCGATTGGAACGATAAAAATTGGAAGTGTGTACGCACCTTTAGCAAATGTTTTCCATCCTGGAAGAGATCCATTCCAGGTTTGTTGGACTACCCAAGTTCTCTCATTATAGTCTATCTTCTACATGTAATGCGCCTGGGCACACAAACCACAGCCAACTCCAGATATCCTTGAATCAGGCTTTATTTGAAATCATACAGCACAGCAAGGGTTAAGTCCAATAAAGCGAAGTACAGAGGGATAAGGCAAATGGTCAAGATCAGGTCAAGAACAATCCGAGGTCAGGCAGCAGGCAGAATGGTCAATAACAATCCGAGGTCAGGGCTGGCAGAGTTCAAGCAGGGTGAGTTTCAGACCAGGTCACTAAGGTAATGATAAGCAGACAAACTTTTAAACACACAAAGACACACCCAAGCACACTGTGTTAACAGAGGCTATAGCGGGCAATGGTGTAATGGACAGGCTCTCCTTAAATGGCCAGGATGACCAATCACCTTGCGCCACCTGGCACTGTCTGATAGGAGACTGAGTAAATCCCCTGCCGCTGATTGGCCGCAGGGAATTCAAACTAACTCCCGCCCTAGGGCGAGGCAGCCGAGTGCCACGCCCTCGGGGGGTACAAGAGGGACGCATGGTGACACGCGCACCTCTTCCCACAGTACCCCTAGGACGTGCACTACTTTGCACTTGCAAAGGAGTGCTGGGAGCAGGAACCACATCCAAAGGGATGCAAGGGCTGCTGCCATGCTGCCTGCTACTGTGGCGTCCCCCTCTGTGGCTGGGAACCCCAGGGACACCGCGGGCTCGCAGGGCGGGTAAGTTCCTTACACTACAATCTTGGAGGGCTTTAATAAATTAGGCCGTTTAATATGGTCTGGATTTTTCCTGAAAACAGGCATTTTCCATTTGTGTGGAAGACAAATAGTGTTAAGGTTGTTGCAGTGTTTTATATATTAATTATGAAGGAAGAGTAGTGAAGAATAACCATGTCTAAACAAACTGGCAAAGGTTTTTAATTTATTTTTTTTAAGTGCAGAACTGGCCCCTATCCTGCACCTTTCACGGCGATCAAGACTAAATGGGAGCGCAGAGCCTTCCGGGACACCTGCATCATGCATCCTGGAAGGCACTTGCTGCTCCCTCTGGGCATGCCCAATCTCAGGCAGAAGGGGCATTTTTTCCACTAAGGGGAAAGAGATGCCGATCTCATACATGTGCAGTGAGATCGGCGCTTTTTTTCACTTTACAGCGGGCTACATCACCGCTGATGTAAAAAGAAGACAAGAAGAAGATGGCGGAGAGCACTGGGATGAAGAGAAATTCTAGGACAACGCGAAGAAGAATTCTGCAGGATTAAAAGTAAATGTGTTTTTTTTTTTTTTATTTTCAGTTTATTTCTGCTTTAAGCGACTTAAGTAAATATCTAAGATGGGTGGGGCTTCTTTTAAGATTCTCAGTAAGTACCATGAAGTAAACTGGAAACATTGGGCTTGATTTATAAAAGCTCTCCAAGGCTTGAAAGTGTACACTTTCATCAGTGAAGCTAGGTGATCCAGCAAACCTGGAATGGATCTGGTCCAGGATTCAAAACATTTGTAGCGAATATCAAATGACGTTGAAGAAATCCATTCCAGGTTTGCTGGATCACCCAGCTTCACTGATAAAAATGTATCCTCTCCAGCCTTGAAGAGCTTTAATAAATCAGGCCTATTGATTTAATATTTGTTTCGTAGCAAGATTTATTGTGACAAAAAAGGGAAGTTGGACAATAGCTTATTCAAGGTTATGTTTTTTTTTTTCTTAAAGGATCAGAGATATATGGGTACATAAGGTGTCTGCAGGTGGGTAACAATTGTAAGTGATTGTAAGTTTGGAGGTTAAGGCCTTAAAGGACCTGGGGTAAAAATAAAGGCTTGGAGTTGTTTGTACGAGTACTCATCAAATCTTGTGCTTTTCTGGACATTTAGGTTTTTACTTTTTTGAGGAATCTCTCATCTGGGTACCACCTTTAAAGTCCAAAACTGTCCTTTCAAGAGTAGGGAACAAGAAAGTAGTAGTAAGGTCCACTACATTAACCATAAATCATTCAAGAGAGATTGTAGTTTAGTTGACACCTTTAATTGTCTAACTAAAGTTATAAAAGATGCAAGTTTTTTTGGGACACCTTAGGTTATTTGCTCAAGGTTTATACAGTTTTGTTGTGTTAACTGTATTGTATAAAACCTGAGAAACTGATCCAAGGGACCTTGAAACCTTCTAATTTTATTAGCCGATTAAAATAAAAGGGTGAAATTATAATAGTTGTTTTATAAAAACCTAGTTTTTTTACCCCGACAAAGTGTAACTTTTGGAGGATAATAAACATTCCATATAGCAATGCCAAGGTAATTTGTATTTATGTACATGTGCAACATCCTACTCCAGTATGACAAGTGCTCTCCAACATTATTCCAACATTAGTCCACCAACATTATCATGTGACAATATGTTGATGGATTAGTGTGTTGCAATTAATGCAATTAACAGATCTATATACTTGTAGTTTACTGTACAGTGCAGATATTGCCAGCATTATTCATTGCTTTGCTAATTTTTTGTATGAAATGTATCCTCGCAAAGAGGAAATACTTTGGGAGGGGGTGTGTAATCTCTCTGATCTAGCCATTTCTTTATAATTCCTTTACATGTATAAATGAGAGCTTGTTTAGAATTTCTCATGATCTCATCTTTGTATATGATTATCTATGGGTGTATTGTTTCTTGGGAGAAGGTTACTGTCAGATATATACCAAAAATGATAATGCATTTTCCATCTGTATAAGTTTCACTTATTTCGATTTTGTCTCCGTAAATTGTTTTCAAGAAAGTTAATATGGGGATTTTCACTATTTGATGGTCCACCACTCTTACTATGATTTTAGTGCCATCTTCTTGTGAGTCTCACCTCAACATAAAATAACAGTTTATAAAGAGCATTTTTGCCAGTTGGACAGACTTCTGACTGATGAGTGATATAAACAGGTTGAGAGTAGTCTGCAAGAGTGTTGCAGGAGGCAGAAACTCTTCCTTAGTCAGCTGTCTCAATCGTGAACTGAGTTTCCTGCAAGAAGAAGTGACTGTCAATGCCTTGTATGTTTATATTTTCTCTCCTAGGAATATCACTTACTTCAAAGGTTGTCAGTATGTGATGGCAATAATATATATTCCTGCCTCCCTTTAGTCCACTTTTTTGAGTGGTTTAAGAAATGGGTAGGGATGGTGTTAAGACTTTATGTAGCCTGTAAATCTTTGTAGTAAATTTGCATTGTACCCTGTCTGTTTTTTAGCTTTGTATTTCTGCCACATGTGTAGAATGGTATTATTTGTCCTACCAAAATATACACATTTCCATTACAGTTTATCCTATTTATATACGGAACCCTTTGGTGTGCTGTTCCTTACTAGTTACTTTACCATTCTCAATTTTTGCCATGTGTCAGTTTATATTACACGTCTGATAGTCATGTATTTTTCAAGTATTCTTTAGTGCAATTCCTGGCAACATTCCTGATGAAACAGGATTTTATGCAAGAACGTTCACAGTTACCCTTTCATACAGTTGCAAATTTATGAGCTCAGTTTTTTAAATGTTGCTAGTATATTTGTTTGTGGCATGATCCAAAAGACCTGTGACTGCACCTGCATCACTTACCAAGAACTTTCAATGTAAAGCCGTGCTGTGACTAGACTGAAACCAGGTCACTTCATATGTTTCTACACCAGCCTTAGTGGGCTTGAATGATTTTCTGAGCAAAAATGGTGCAAAGACACATCCTTTGCACAAGCCATATGATTGTCCCATTGACTGCCTCAGTGCAAGGCTAGGAGTGTCTAATTATTACAGCAAAATGTCTGGCAAAACTATTTATTCAGTTCAACAATGCAGTGTTTGCCTGGAATTCAGCTTGTAGTTATAGTGTGCTTTAAAAAAATACTATGTGCCCAAATATTCTTGGTTTTTAGTCATACATTTTTACATTTCCTTTCTTTAGGCAACAGAAGCAAAGATATACGGTTCTGATTAAAATCTAATTTGTTTTTCTACAATATACTTTTTTTAAAAGAAAACATTGTCTTTGTCAGTGGTACCGAAACGTACATCAATATGGAGCAAAGATAATGGTCCAAATATGGTGAACAAAAGCTCCAAGAACTACATCCAGTGAAACCATCTCCCACTAAATTTATCCCAGATTCCTCAAATACAGGAGGTCCTCCATACACAGGATCTCATTAACCAACAAGACAACAACAGCTGTATGGGGAAGGTAGGGTATAATCCCCTCCAAAACTCAGGGAATTTATTTTGGAATATAGCAATCAGAAAACCTTTGGGTAGTTGTATAAACTGTATTCCAAAAAGTCTGAAAAGTGAATAGTACCAAAAAATATGCAACATTGTGCCCACTTCTAATTTACATCCCCAGGCCACTTTGGAAATGGACAGAAAAAAACTAATGTAGATATTCCTGGTTAATGATCATTTTTCCACTGATTTACTACTCAGCCCAACTACTGGAATCTACTACTAATGGAGGACTTGTGAATGGAAAAGAACATTTAAATCAGACAAACTAAATCCCTAGCTTAGATTCCCAGGCCTGTAGAAATTGAAGAACATAGTCAGATGACATGTTATTGAGCCAAGAAAAAAGGGGGCATAATGAGTCTCCCCATTATCCAAGCAATGAAAACGCTGTCAGAAGTCCCAGAAAGTTAATTTCTGTGGAAAGAGAACACAAAAATTGATCAATTGGAGGGCTTTTCAATGCTCTAAAGAGAAAGGAAACTGTTCAAATACCTAATGGTCTTCAGTCTTGGTTTAGCAGGGAGATAGGTCTAGGGTCCGAGGCCCATAACTACCATACACTGATGGATCTTCTCCCTCTATTGGAGGGACTGTGATTTGAGCTTAAAATTCCCTATCATGAGATGAAAGGTGGGGCATTTGAAAGCAAAGCAAGCATGCTTAAATGATCTTAAGGGCTATGGAGGAGAATCAAGTCATTCTAAATATTTTATACCATATTTCCCCGAAAATTAGACCTACTCCAAAAATAAACCCTAGCATGCTAATCATGCAAGGGGGAAATGTAAGCCCTACCCTGAAAATAAGCTCTACCAGCACCTACTTTGTGCAAGCTTCTTCGGAGAGTGCAGTCACGTGGTACCCGGCGGTAGAGGGATACCAAGAGAAGAGGATGGAAGCAGCCGGGGGACACACACCACGGGATGGGAGTACATTATCAGTAGTGGTGAGTACTTTTTTTTTTAACCAAATGCTGTAATGTATGTTTGTGTGTTCACATATGTGGGCATGTTCTGTGTTATGTGAGGGAACTATATTATGTGAAGAATGCATTCCCCAAATACCGTAATATGTGGGGCACATATGGGGATACAATATTGTGTGGGGGCACAATTTTTTTTATGGGGGTAAATTAAAAGTTTTCGGCGATTTCTACGGTAGTTATGCCTCTGGTAACTGTCAACGTTTTTGTTGCCACCCGTCTCATTTTTGTACATGAATAAATATAGATTTATGTGCATGAGAAAAATAAGACATCCCCTAAAAATAAGCCCTAATGCGATTTTCAGAGGTAAAATTAATATAAGACCCTGTCCTTATTTTCGGAGAAAGACGGTAGCTCCTGATAAACATTGTAAAAGTGTCTGTGCAATGTACATAGTATGATGGAATTTCTGCCTGGTTTTGTTAACAAACTGAAAGATATGACTTTCTCTCTGGTGATGAAGGGCACTAGTTGGTATTCTGCTAGTCCTATTTCCAAACTCAAAGAAAGTTAAAAAATACATTTTTTATTGACGTTAGAGAAAAAAACTGAGGAGTCCCACCTAAAATTGCTAAATTTTAAAGACATTAAAGAAGACAATGTTAAAAGGTCATAAAACGTTGTCTTGTATTACCATAAAAATCATTAGTCGGCTTTTGTGATATTTCTGTTTATGGCAAGTATATTTTGTGTGTCTGTGTATGGGGAGGGGTGGTAAACAAAAACTTTATTTCTTATAGACAATATGTTGTTTTAAAGACAATATTATTATTATTATTATTAATATCGCACAGTATTTATTTAGCGCCATATTACACAGCGCTGTAAAGTCTCTAGTCATGACACAAATTGTCCCTCAAAGGGGCTCACAATCTAATATTTCATATGTCAATATTACAGTCAAGGTCAATTTATGTATATATATATATATATATATATATATATATATATATATATATGATGTTTATTATTCAATATTTCTGTACTGGTAATGTACCTGAGGGGCACTCCTTGAGATAAAAAAAAAATCTAACCTCAATTGCTGACAATGAATAATGTTCACACATCTAGGCTGGATGGAAAACTACTGGGATCCTACTTTTAAGAGGTTTGATTGTGATGTTGTAGTTCCTTCAATTCGAACCTCAGGTGTTCTCCTTTTGCCATTACTGCAGATATTCACACTGGATGAATTTCAAATTGGTTGCCAAGGTAACAGCTGGTATCAAGCCAATACTTATTTTGCCAACTGCCCCTGACAACATCATCTAATGTGAACCTCACCCCCTGTGTTCCATAATAATAGTGTTAAAAAGCTCTTGGAACCAGCATCCATGACATTATAAAGGTGGGTTCTGGTAATGTTCTTTAATAAACTCTATTTTAGGATTATGCTAACGTAAATTTTTTTTTGAATATAAAAGAACATTATAGCAGTAAATCATATGTATTTTTTTTATATATTCTATTATGTACACAAATAGTAAGACAGTATTCAGGCCTGCACGATTCTTTTTCTACAATGCATATTTTCAGACTTAGAGAATCTGGATAACCAATTACAATTAACTCCACTTTCATCATACAGTATATAAGAACTATACCCTTAAAAACAACTTTCTGCACATTCCATAATGTTTTTCTTGGAATGTTGGTGTATGGAAACTTAGTGTCTGGTTTATATATTGCTTTCAATTTTCTAAAGATTTTTTTTAAAAATGCAGCCTTTTCACTTTGCTTTCTTTGTATGACCAACTTTTCTATCCCGCCAGAATGGTATTTAAGTAGATATTGATCGACTGTGAAAGTATTGTGCTTCCTATACACAGCCCAGTTATTGACAAATATAGTTTAGACAATAATTCACCAAAATGAGCATTCTTTTGGACTATTTGCATTTGTGAATAATGCAGACAAAAGAACACAAGTATATTTATGCACAATTTTTATTTAATAGCGTAGGGAGGAGTTAACACACTTTGTAGGGTATTTTTTCTGCCTGTAGCCTATTTATTTAATAGTGGAAGGAAGAGTTAACACCCCTTGCAGGTTTTTACATCCTGTCCTGGAAATGCAATAGGAAATATCAGAAATGTTGGCAAGTTTCCCGTCCTATTATTATTATTAATATTATTATTATTACTACTACTACTAATAATAATAAAAATAAACTGTATTTATAAAGCACAAACATAGTACGCAGTGCTGTACATTAAATAGGGGTTGCAAATGACAGATACAACCAATGACAAAGGAGAAGGAAAGGACCTTGCCTGAAAGAGCTTACAATCTGAGAGGTGGGGGTAGTAGCACACAAAAGGAGGAGGGATATGTAATGGTGGGTAAGTATTGAAGAAGAAGACAAGTAGGTCAGTTTGAAAAGATGGGTTTTGAGTGCAAAAGTAGTATAGGAGAATTAGAGTGATCTTAGAGAATTGTCACATTAACAATTTTATTAATAATGTCTTATTTGTATTTTTTTACCCCTATTGCTCTGGTGACAACTAATGTTATGAAATCCCCCAAACTATCTGTCCCTGTGACAACAATCTCTTGAAAGCATAGACAGCATAAGCCATCCCACAAAGGGACACAGCTAGCAATAATAACCTGACACTCTACCATTCAATATTTTACTCTGATTTATCCCTGATTTATTGAAGATCTCCAGGACTGGGGAAGATAGACTATCAAGGGTGAACCTAGGTGACTCAGTAAACCTGAAAATAAAATCATTTGCTACTGGCAAATGTTTTCAATCCTTGACCATACCTATTCCAGGTTTGCTGGATCACTTTGGCTCTCCCATGATAATTTATCTTCTCCAGGCTTGGAGAGATTTAATAAATCAGGCCCAATACCTTTCCTGGTCACCCAGTCTTCTTGGTTAAAAAAAAAAATAACTAAAACATACAGCTTTTTCATATTCCATCAAGAATGGTATATTTGTGAATTTTTAATATTGCTCTCAAAGTTTTTTGACATTTTTAATAAAGGTTTTTGCATCAGTACTTGTCCCCCAAATCAGTGCCTAGCTCCCTTTTACATTAGATCTAACAGACTTCAAAAGGGTTTTGCGCTAAGTTTAGGTTCAAGGAACTGAAAAACAGATTGTTGAAACAAACCCAGGCAGATCAATAAATCCTTTTGAAACCAAGCCCAGGCAGTTTTGCTCATCCCTATTCACCATACTCCATTCCTACCAAAACTTGAATCAAGTCACAACTGTTTATCAAGATCTTCACTCAATAATGTCAATCAGCCTCACAAATTAAAGTTCATTATTTCTTTGTAAAAAGCAGTAATGGAGATTTACTACTTAAAATATTGTTTAAGTAAGTAGATGAAATATAGTTATCCACCTCTACTGTTGGAAAGTCTTAGTAGAACTTGCAAATCCCCAGCAGCATAAGGGTCACAGCTTTCCAATACCTGCATGACATCATCGTATATAATTTTTTTCTTTATGTTTTCTCAAGGAAGACTGTCTGCAAATAATTACTGTGAATAAAAAAATATCAATTTGTTTAAAAAAAATAGCAAGGTCATAGAAATGCCTGAGCGTGTCCTTACACATCTGTCTCTACGCCTTCCCCTGTGGCAAAAACGGCTTTAAACATCTACTTTATATAAACCTTAGCTCACTTTTCAAAACAAGTTTTTAAATGTTGAATAGAATGAAAAAGTATGTAAGCATTTTTTTCATCTAGGTTCTATTATTGTTATATTATCATTGTTCAAGTTGACATAAAAAGCAGATTTCTTTAGCAATTAGCAAGTTATATTTTTTTTAATTTCAAAGCCTTTTTCCTAAGTCACGAATATAAATGTCTAAATGAAACCACCAAGGTTATTCATTTCATGTCATTTGATTCCTATTATCAAAAGAACTCTGCATGGGTCTGCTTAACCCCTTTCCAAGAATAATATATAGAAAAATAAAACATGCATTATAAGACTTCCATACAGACAGCCAAAGTGACTGTAATTAAATCAAAGTAATCATATAATACTTATTGCATAATTGATGGAGAAAATGGACTAGATCAATAGCATAGTGACCTTTTTTTCTCCTTTTCAAGGAATATGATTTTGCGATGACAAAATGGTAACAGGCTCCTTCCTCACATATGTCTATAATTTGTATGTAATATAAACATACAATTCCTGTGGATATTACCTCACTTGCTCTTGTTGAAAATGTTGATCCATTCAAGCACTGTCATTAAAAAAAATGAACAAGAACAGAAATGTAGGTCTTTCCTAGCGTAAAATATTTTGTCACATAATCACACTGGGATATATTTGATATATATGTTAAATTCAATAATCACAATCCCTATTATTATTTTAACAAATTGAAAGTAAAGGGAATATAGTATATGTAACATCATGGTAAGGGCATGTGTAGCCAAAGGATTGTAATCTCTGTAGTAAATCAATTTACTGCCTTAAAGTAACTTTATCCTTAGTAAAAAGTAAAAGGAAAAAAAAACTTGGCAATGCTAAGCTTATTTGTAACTGTGTATGTGTTCAGTTGTTGCAGAATTAAAGGGTATGTAAATGCTTTTAAAGAATATACTGTACATTTTCCTATATTGAAATAAATGTAGGTGATACCTTCAGCTGGATAACTGAATATATTTAGAGCGTAAGTTTTTAATGCCTTTTTTCATTTTGCAGGCTTTTTTCTTTATGTATACTTCCTGTCTACATGGAATCTCTCCAAAAATAGCTGCATGGCATTTCTCAGGACAAGTTCTTGTATGATGATAACATCCTGCATATGTGTGTTAAAATGGTGACTTGTATCTGTATCGGAAGCCGGTGCAATTTTGTGAAAATACATGACTGTGACAATGTAGAGACCCTGCATACAGTGCCCTCCCCTTAACAAAAAACCCCTCAAATGACACTCCACTCAAATGATGGTTAGATGGCCGAAAGGCCTTTTTTTAAACACAATTTCTTAAAACAAAAAAAAATTCTATAAACGTTTTCATAAATAACCAAAACAAATAAATAACCATAAATACCTAAATAGCAAATTATTAACATAAATAACAATGCAAATAACAATACAAATACATAAATACCACCTTTACTTATAACATTGACTCAATAAATCCACTCTCCTGGTTACTGGTCCTTGAAGGCCCCCTCTACTATACCCCCAAACCTATTTGGGTCTGCACCGCCGTGATGTATATGTTCCCAGCCGCACCAAAAGCTCAGGAACGATATCAGCAGCAATCGCAGCCCATTTCAAACAAGACTCATCAAACTACCAATAACCAAAATTCCAGAGAGACCCATACTGAAAATGAGCCTCTTACCCCCACTGAAATAGATGAGAAACTACCTTCCCTTGAGGACCTCACTGCCACGGCGCCACAAGAGCGACCCCTTGCGCTTGTGCGAACCCGCCAAACCTGGACTGCCCTCTGGATCCCCTCTTGAAATCACAAACACCATAAAACCATACCAACTTCTAACAAGTGTTCCCAGTCCTTATCCAAGTACAAACCACCTCATGCTCCCTGTGACGCACTACCACCCCCCCATTACAGGCAACAAAACCTCCCACCGTCTTATTCAACTTGACCCTGGCCTTGTTCAAACCAGACACTGACCTTGCCCTACGTCACTGTTTCCTGGCCACCACATCAGACCAGACCACCACAACCCCTGGCAACATTGTACACTGTCTCAGGACATCCCATTTTATATCTTTCGCCAATTCCCTCCCTGGTCTCTTCCCCAGATCATTCCCCCCTGCATGTAACACTACAACATTAGGACTCCTATCCCACTGTAAATACCGCTGTATCCCAGGCAGCACCCTGCTCCCTAGCATGTCGGGCACCCCGATCTACCGAATCACAGCGTCTGAACGAGGGATTCCCAATTGCCGACCGTCAGGCTGTAATGCAGCTTGCTTGGCACCGCGGCACACCTAGGAATGCCCAATGATCCACACTAGGCACTGGGCACCACCTATAATAAACAGCAAAATTACATAATGCAAAAAACTCCACCAACCTCCCCCCCCCGAATAACACAACAACACCCCCCACTACGCCCTAGACCCCAATCCTAAGGAAATGAGACGGAAACTCCTTTGCCTCTACTCCCTCTGTCTGCAAACATTTTTTCGAAAAACGGCCAAAAATTGATATCTAGACAATGCTAAACCATCCTCATGTACCAACAAAGGTCAACCCCCTCCTGGCCTGATCGCTAAAAACTCGTCCCCCCAAAACCCCTAAAAAAATATCCACTCCCTTACCTGCCTGATCCGCCTTGGAACGAGCCAAACGAATCTTAACTTGACCCCCCTCACAGACCACATCACCCACCTGAATGCCTGAGTTTTTCCCTTCTAAAACTCTTAACTATCTGTCTAACTAAACACTCCTTGCTCAAATCCCTGATCCCCAACAATTTGAACAAAAGGCCAAACCCGCAAATTTTTTGTTCAAAACCATTACCGACACTACTCCGGTGGTCCAATGAACAGGAAGTCATACAAGTAATGAATGACGATGTCCTCTCTAGCCGCCTCCCTCACTGTCCATTCCAAAAACGCACAAAACGTTTCGAATAAGGCACAGGACAAAGAGCACCTCATGGGCCTACATAAAAGGCGCCTTCCCAATCACAACCTTAAAAATTTTGACTATCCGGATGAACTGGCAATAAACGGAAGAACGCCTCTATGTCTGCTTTCACCAAAAGGGCACCCCTCCCAAACTTCTTAACCCACTTTAGTGCATCAAATGTTGTTTAAGAGATTGAACAAAGTTGAGGGTCAATGGCCTCGTTTCTCCCAAGCCCCTGATGGGAATGACAAATGGTAAATGAGCCGAAACTTATTCGGCTCCTTCTTAGGCACCACCCCTAAGGGTGACACCACCAAACGGTCCACCGGCGGATCAACAAACGGGCCCCCCATTCTACCAAGCCCAACCTCCTTACTCAGCTCCTCCCTCTCCACCCCTGGGTGAATTCTAGCCGATTTCAAATTCCTTGCCAACGCTAGTGGCTCCCGCAGGGAACAAGGAATCCGAAAGACCACTGAAATACCTTCCACCAAGAGCTTTGCCGCAGCCCTGTCCGGATACCTACTTAGGAACAGCCGCATGGGGCCTACCTTCACTGGCATCATCCCTTTTTCCAGCGGCATTCGGACCTTTTCCCCCCGCCAAATCTGAAGCAGCGGGACGCTCTATTCATCCCTCCACATTTTGCGCACTCATGTTTGAAACAACAGGCACTGCCGAACTTGCAGCCCCCCTCGTTAAAGTCCCAACACACACCCTTCTTCTGGAAGGTCGATGGACCACCGCCCCCCCCAAAAAAAGGGCTGCGCGCCCCCAATCCTAACTGGGGTCATCAGTTTCATTCAAAGCCCAATGTCCTTATGATCCCAATGGTTAGAAGGACAAAAGGCCTTGCGATGGGGAAACTGCTCATCATATCTGAGCCAAGCCTCCCCCCCATACACCCTCTGCGCCTCACTAATGGCATCCAAATAACAGAAAAGGGCAGAACACCACCCTGGATCTTTTTCTCCCGTACACTGGCAAATATTGCGAATACCTGCAACCAGTTCTCAAACGTACGCGGTATCAACCTGTGTCGCCGTGACTCCTCCTCTTTCTTCCTATCGCCCAAAGACTTGTCCAAGGTAAATCTCTCCAATGGCAGCAAGGTAAAATGGTCCACAAACTCACCTTTCCAAATTTGATCCCTCGTTTCCTGCTGCAAGTGTGCCCCCAACGGCCCCTCAAAGCACACATAAACCTCTCCTTTTGTCATATCACCCAGATTGCTATGAGTCCATCTGCCGTGCCAACCCCCACCGCCCTTGACTCCGGCGCTGATCCACATCCACTCCCGCCGTTGCCTCCCCTACTACCTCATCCCTATCTGACCCCCCGACCCCTACCTCAACGCCCGTTAAAAGGCGGCTCTGGCCCCCACTAGCCACCACCCCCTCCCCCACTGCCCCCCCTGCCCCACCCTTAGTAACACTGCCCGCAATGCAGCCAACACCTCCTGCACTTCCCCCTACCCCTCCTCATCACCCTGGCACCTCCCCAACTTCCTCGCTAACCCATTGGCCGCCTAAGCCCCCCCAGCCCACCCCCAAAACCCTCAGTCTCACCAGCTTCCACTTCTCCTTCTGACAGGTCCTCTTCAGGTGCGGCCACAGGCACATCCGAACCCCTGCAGGCGGGGTAGCCACACGCCGCACCACTCACTGGGAATTCCTCTTCTGGTCCCCCCGCGATCCCCTGCCTGGCCGATGCCAGCAGGGTCCAAGCAACATCCTCTAGCAGCCTGGCCGCATTGCATGCATCTGTCCCCCTGCTGCAGCTGGCCACATTATGCAAAAGCTGGCCAGCTCTTCCAGGCATGCCCCTGGAATTCCTTCTGTCTTCAACCTGCATCACCACGCAGGCCTGCCCAGCTACAGCCACAGGGCCCACCTCCTACCTACCAGAAGATGCCAAGGTGGCCCGCCCTCAACTACGTAACTCCCCCCACTCCAACCCCCCCTCCTAACCACGCTGCAAATTTGTTAACCTTAGCACTGCCTGCTCCCTACCACTTGCCAGTCATGGAGGCCACTCCACTATCCTTGCACTACATTCTCCCACTCCAGGCCTCTGGAGAACTATTGGGAGACAGGAATAAAGCGTCACCCTAAAGAAGACAGTGTCTGAAAAAGAACCTTTATTAAATGGTTACCAGGCATTGTTTTAATGAAAACTGTAGATTTAAAAATGTAAAAAATTGTTTTCCTTGGGGTTTAGTCTGGGTTTACACTTCTAAGGTGCATGTCCGCAATATTTTTTGTGTGCTAACATGCAGTGCACTAAAAATGAATGGGCTGCCAATGCACTGCATCCCCTTTGACCTGTACTTTCTTCTTCTTAACATAGCACACCGCAATGGGCCTGATTTATTAAAGCTCTCCAAGACTGGAGAGGGTACACTTTCATCAGTGAAGCTGGGTGACACAGCAAACCTGGAATGGATCTGGGCCAGGACTGAACATATTTGCTAACAAAGAGCAAATTACTTTTAAGAAAAATGTATTCCAGGTTTGCTGGATTACCCACATCCACCAATGAAAGTGTATCCTCACCAGTTTTGGAGAGCTTTAAGAAATCAGGCCTAATGTATAACAATGCGTTACTGTGGGTTCCTGAGAGTTGTAATGCAAGTACATTGAACTGTGTGGCTTTGATACATTGGGGTGCAATTTACAATGCCTATCATTGCAGTGCACTAACCCACAGAATACAAAAATGCCATGTAGTATTGCAATCATCGTCGGTCATATCTGGACTCAGCCTTAATGGTACTATAATTGTACCTGGGCACACAAACCACAGCCAACTCCGGGGAACACTTTCAAAAAACTTTATTCCGTAATCCAGGTACAGGCCATGGTCAAACACAACAGATCAATCCAATCAGCGAGGTACAAAAGGATAAAGCAAAAGGCATAGTCAGGGACAATCCAAAGTCAGGGCAGGCAGAGTTCATGCAAAGTCAATAATCCGACCGGGTCGCTGCTGGTAATAAGTCTGAGCTGATGACAAGACACAGGGGAAGACAACAGAGGTCAAAATGGTAATCCAACATAACAATGCACCCAAGCACACAATAACACAGAGGCTATAACGGGCAAGGGTGCTAATGACAGGGTCTCATTAAATGGGCAGATTGCCCAATCACCTTGTGCTACCTGGCGCTATTGGATTGGAGGAACATACTGAATAATAAATCCCTTGCCGCCGATTTGGCAGCAGAGAATTCAAACTATACATATCCCGCTCCGTGGGGGGTACAGAAGGCGCACTTAGTAGCGTGCGCGCCTCTTACAGGAGGACCCCTGGGCTATGCTGTACTGTGCATACCCACAGGAATGCTGATGGTGCGTGCAGCACTGTGCCTGGCTGCAGGGATGCTGGGGATGCCATTCAGCCGGGACCGATCCCTCCACAAGTGAGAGGAGACACGTTGCGGGCAGAGTGACTGCGCTGCCTGCTAGAGCGGTCTTCTCCATGCCGCCCGCGATCCCTGGGGTCGCCGTGGGCAAGGATGATGCGGGATCACTATCGTGTTAAGTACTTTACAGGTACCCTGTTTCCCCAAAAATGTATTTATATATATTGTAGCCTATTTTTGGGGTAGGGCTTATATTTTGAGCATCCTCAAAAATCATGCTAAGGCTTATTTTCGGGGTAAGTCTTATTTTTGGGGAAACAGGGTGTATTTACACTCCATTTTGCTTTTTGCCCCCTTTATTGTATGAAAACTTGAATGTAATCATTATATACAGATAAAAAAAATGCAAGTTTGTAACTCATTAGGAAGCTTTGGCTGAATGAGCTGTAGTAGATGCAAGCTGTCAACACTATTGAACAGTATGAGTGTTGCTATTCGGTTTAGTGTATCGCTTATAAAACAATCACTTAGCCTCAATGTAAACTGGACTATTTACCACACTAAACTTTGGGGAAACATAATAATGTATTTTCAGTAAGCACTGTTTGACCTGAAAGTAAGATTTATGTCATATTACATGTCTAGCTTATTCCATGTTTACCCAATAGTATTCATTAAGTATAGATTTATATCTTTATATTCTGCTTGCCATCCTTATGTAGCACAGTGCATGAACACAAATAGGAATACTCACCTTTTATTTGAGTAAGAGGTCAAATAATAAGGAGATCAGCTCACTTACCAACATGCTCACATGCAGTAGGCATGCTAGCTATTTTTTTGGGTAAGTTTAATCTGGATTGTAAATGTTGGACAGACCAAATGAAAAGCTTGTTATGGTATAGATAAAAATGAAGAAAATGTTTTTTTTGCAAAACTGTGGTTCTCTAACCCCCCTTTGTGTATATTACCACATTTTGCATGACTTTTATCCAGTATGCAAAAATCTGTACAAGGATGTCTGACAAAGTTCGCAACAGGGAACGTTCAGTATTTTCAGTGCATAAAAGCCATAACTTTTGTTTTGATAGGGTAGGGAATAAACACTGTCAGTTGTTCCATGTAAACTCTTTCAGAGAGATTTTCCATCACCTCTTTTCTTTACACAAAAGGAAGTAAGAGAAAATCGCACAAAAGGTAGGAAATGTACATAGGCAGTTGTTACTGATTCCTCAATTTGGAGATTTCTCATGATTGCTTTGTGATGTTTGTCAGAATCAAGGCCAGGAAGCATGATAGCTGTCAGCTTAGTGCATACACTACTATAATTTAGATTTATGGCCAAAGGTTGTCAAAGAATGGAAATTACTTTGAACATGAATTTTCAAGCTATTTACTCTTTTCTCAGTAGCTCACAATTTATTTCAGCATCTCAGATCTAAGGACCTCACATTCTTCAAGCCTTTTCCACCATCATAGATACCAAATACCAAGTGCTGACGTGGTGGAGCTGGATTACATCTATGCTTTGGGGTCGATCTTGTCCTCTAAGAGAACTTTTAAGCTCAAGGTATTTAGGGCAAGTGTGTATTTACCTTGGTGACTCCAGAAGCATTGAAGAACCCATTTGCCTGTCCTTGGTGGGCTATACACACCCAGTATCTAAAAGAGTTATCTGCTCTATAAAGTGTGCATTCTTGCCTATGTAGAATTCTCTGCCAGTTCTCCCCTTCCTTACACACGCATTGACGTGTTTACAGTTTCACCTAAATCAGTCAAGACCTAGGTTCACTATCTGACTTTTATGTATAGCAATACTAAAGTGGACATCTTTCCAATATCTGTAAAAGAAATATTTTCCATTTCCTGAACATCAGAGTCACGTAGTCCTATCATCAGCATAACATATAGGTAAACTCCCACTATGTAAAACTTTATATGTCTATCGGTGCCACTAGTTTTAAACATACTGTAAGCTAGGGCATGTTCTATACACCAAAATATTAATCCCATCTGTTATATATATAATGTGTTTATTGACAGGCCTAACTACAGCAACTAATGTATTCCAGGGCAAGAGATTCAGAATTTATGATGGATAAGTCTGTTCCTTATTAGATAGTGTTGAAGACAGACAAGTTATCCTTCTGTAAACCCGAGCCAAGACGTGTTGGAGCCTTCCAAATCATCATCAAATTGAACTCCATGACCATACAGATACCCTACAGAAACCTTTATTAATCCAACACATCTAGCTGATAGTAAACAGCAGTAAGCCTACATCCCGGGGATGTGGTAAAGAACCCTGGCTAAGTACCACATCTCACTTAAAAAATGATTACAGCAATCATATATTCATCTTTTCTATGCAGTATATCTGCCATATGTTTTGCTGGCAGAAAGCAATGGGAAAATGTGCAGTAACCCACAGAAATGAATCAGAAATTATATTTTTCCATTAGAAATTGTCTTTTATTTGACAACATTTAAAACATTTTCATATTCAGAGACTGCCTTTTATTCCCTTTTCACAATATTTTTTGACTTGGTGGAAACATTGCCCCATGAATTATGGCTGTGTACTTTTTCATTTATTTCCTTATACATGAATAAATTCTATGACGTGTTCACCCTGTTATGTATGTTTCCAAAGATCTTTTAGTACATTCTTTTAAATACAGTTAAAGAGTTTCTAAAAGAACAATCTAATGTACTTTTTTCCCAATAACATAGATACTGGTCTTTAATTTTTTGTATCTCTCACTGGGTCTAACCTTTGTTATCAGTTCTTCTCTGCCTCTGCTGCCAGCATAATAAATCACAAACCTTAGCTCATTTTTTACTGTGTTTGTGCTCCTCAAATTACTGCTTTGTGACTCCACAAGTTTAGCAAGTGTCTGTGTAAAAAACTGCCCTGATAGCAGAATAGTAAAATTTAGCAAGGAAAGGGGGAGGGGTTTATGCTCTCAGCATTGCCTCTCACACAATGTATAAGCACCTACAATTGGGATTAAAAGATTAACAGAAAACAAATAGCTGGGAGAGGAAGGCCATACCAGTATAAATAGGGAGAAGTGGGCTGGATTCCATGTTCCAATGAGCTAAGTGCATTGCAGAGTTATCCAATCATTTTTTTTCTTGCATTTATTATTCAATCTTTTTCTGCAATGAGCTGTATTATGATTGCAAAAAATATTGATTACCAACTACTGTACACAATTATTTACTGAAAATAATGCAATTTTACAGTCATGCATGAATATTTACTAGGGGTCTTAAAATGACTGCATCAATGTGGTTCATGCAGTTGCTTTAATTTAATATAAACTGAACAGCAACAACAGAAGAACATCAAGATCAACATCTTTTTGTTCCAGTAGATTTGTTCTTCTGATTTGAAGTTGAGTGGAGCCCAAAACCAAAAAAGCTCTATACAAGGTAGGACAAAAACAAATATTAAAAGTGAAAGTGACATGTAATGCAATATTATTATGAAGGATGTATATCTCTACTGTAAGAAAAATAAGTTGTATATTTGAAATACACATGCTTTGTCAATAAATCACTAGTTCTACCTATGAAAAAGGCCTAAATAAATGTCAGTACATTATAAACTTTTTACCTTTATATTACACAACATATTTACAGTGTTAAGGTATTTTACTTAATTACAGCTTGTCAGTTGCAACTTATTCAATACAGTGGGAGGCTGTCAACACCTTATTCAAATACGAATACACAGGAAAGAATTCATCATGTGTGAATTGTACTGGAAAATAAATAGAATATAATTTAGATTTCCTTACTTTGTGGTTACCTGGAATTTGTGCCCACAATACCTGAACAAATCAGCAACAGATGTTAATCAGGGTTCTGTCTCAAACAAGCTAGGTGTATACTTTCTCTCCACTTACTCATGTAGACAATGAAAGCAAAGAGAAATATATACCTTGTTTATAACAACCGAGGAGATCCTAAGATTTTCCTAGTGCATGCTGTGAAAATCTTAAGGTATGATCCGTTGATATGGTCATAAATGCTGTAATTCCTAGTCTTTTATAATTAAATAGACATCAATAGTGCCCTTTGGTTGGTTAGATATTTTTTTATTTATTCATACTTTGCACAATTTTGCCATAACATATGCCACCACTTTTTACCAGATGGAGATTTATATAGGTAGTTGCTGTAGAGTATAAAGACAGTAAAACAAAAACCCAGGGTAAAAGCTGCAAAAAAGGGAAAGGCTCCATAGGAAGTGATGTTTCCTAAAGGTTAAAGAACTTTGTAAAAAAAAAAAAAAAAAAAAAAAAACGAGATGAGGCCAATCTTTTTTGGTTTGGTTAATTTGGAGCACAAAGTTTTTGAAGTATTCTAAATTTTTTCCACTTTAACAATGCAGGAAAGCTCAATTTAAATACGTAAAAGGTTGTTATAATATTCTGGATTATTATAAATATATATATAAAATGTTGTGAATTTTAAAGTTGCCTAAATAAATAGCAAAGATAATTTAGGTTGGTGCATTATTGTTTGTTGTTGCTATTTCCTCTTCTCTCTTATTTCCTTTTTAATGCACCAAAAATGTAGAAAATTGAATTAACCTCCTGAGTGTTACACTGATGTCTAGATTTCTGTACCAAAAGCGGTACACTGTTTTTCATTAATTTTTTTTTTTAAATTGTAGACCTGCAACTTACAGAAATATGTCCGAACAAGGGTCTAGTAGATATTATGAATATAAAAAAAGTTTGAAACACAATCATGTAAAAAAAAAAAAATTACTTTTAATAAAATTCAATAAAAAACACAAAAATCATCTTAAACAAGAATACATAAATAAATCAAAAATACTGAAAATGCAATAATTCAGTATACTGTATAGTTATATATTTTTCTAAAAACCTGCCTAGTGTCCAACAGGCCAACGTCACATACCTATAGACAAAATCACATAAATATATTTTGTATTATTTTGTATTGGATTGGATACAGGACTTTGTATTGAATCCAATACAAAATATTTGAATTTCCAGCTACGACCCCGATCGACGGGCGCAAGCACGGACATCATCAGGAATCGCCGAGGGATGCATACACGAACGCCAGGTATTCTAATTCTTTTCAAACTTCCATGCAAAAAGTGTTAAATTTTTTGCATGGAAATTTATTTTAGATTGTAGGCTATAATTCACCAAATTACTCAATAATTACTTACAATTCACCGAATTACAACAAATTACCGCATAAATCACCAAAATATGTCCAAAATTTTATACATTTAATAATAAAATTTTTTTTTATAAAACATAAAAAAAAAAAAAAAAAAAAAAAAATAGTGTATAATGTAATGTAATTGTACAGTAGCTTATATAATATATATATAATACAATTATATATATATTATATAAGGATTTCTTTGTATTGGACTCAATACAGCTTTTTTGTATTGAGTTCAATACAAAAAGTGATTTGAATTTCCCGCTCCGCCTCCCGCCCGCACCGACGCATGCAGTGACGTCATCGGGAAACCCTGGTGATCGTCCCTGCACTCGCCGAAAGAACACAGAAGAGGAAGGACGTGTCCGGAGGAGCTGCGGGGACCGGGTGAGTATATTCTTACAATTGTAATCCAATTGTCATACAATGTATGACAATCAGATTACAATACAACGTTTATTAACCACCTGAAAAAAGTACGGGTTTAACGCTTTTTGCAAGTGTTATTACCCTGTACCAAGGTCGGGTTTATCGGCCAGGTGGTTAAAGAACGACCAACATTGTCACTAAAAGCAATTTTATCCATAATGCAAACAAATATAAAATATGCCTTTTGTAGGTTAGCTATACATTGTTGCAGACAACACCTAGGTAACTCTTCAACTGGAAAAACATTTGAAGCATAAAAACAGGATATTAAATTGTACCTGCACAATGCTCCAAACCAACCTCTCACTAGGAATAAGGCTTGGTTTTTGGCTTCCATTTAGGTTTGAGATTTCCAGTCCCAGCAAATTATATGCAGATTGCAGAATTTTTTTAAACCATGATGCACTGCATGGCCTTTAAACTATGGTCAACAGGTTTCAACCAATAAGGGGGCTTTTTACTAAGCAAGTCCTTTTACTAAAAATTTTCCTTGATACATGACATTTGTACAGTTTATACTGAGCAGTATCTCAGTTCTTGCAATAAAACCTCTGCCTGTGCTTTTTGACTTTAAATGTGGGTTATAAACTACTAAATGTGTCCAGTTGCTGGTTATTTTAATAAATTGTGTAAAAAAACAACTGCCTATCTATAACACCTAACCTGAGTTTGTAGGTGTCACTAAAACTAAATATCTAAACTACAGTTATCCTTAAAGCACAATTCAGGTAAAAAAATCTTCCTTTCATTTAATTTTATTAAAACATCCAATCATGTTTTTTTTAAGAAATAAAAAGTGCAATTTTTTTTGAGTTAACAACATCATTTAAAATGTACCCTCCCTAATACAAATTTCCCTCAATTATATGACTATATGCATTACATATGCAAAGGTATGTAAGAATATTACAGCTGACAATTAAAACATATTTGGTTTGTCACATGCATGCATTTGCAAGAATGTTGCGTGTTTGTGGTTGAGAAACAGAACATTTTGTGTTAAAGATATGTACATGAAAATGTTACAGAAACTTCAGTATTGCTTCCTCTGCAGCTAGGAAGCACTACAGCTGTCTAAAAATACATACAGACTGCAATGTAAACAATTTCCTCTCCAGATACATTGTCACGCAAACGCTGCTCTGTTAATGTGAGATTTTCATTTAGCCGTGCATTCAGTTCTTTAACACTGTACAGTATGAACCAGTATAATGCATATACATAAATTCAAATAACTCATGTGGAACAGCTCTTTAAATTTATTTTAGCGACAGTTCCATGTAATATATCAGGGCTTATTGCTCTACCAATAATATATTATTAATCATTTCACCTCCTATATCACTATGGGTCTGTTTATTCGCTGAGAACTTTGCCAATACAAAATAGTGCATGCATTTGTTTTTTTGTGAAGGGGGAAAAAAATTGATATATTTTCTTGGTAAACTATAGACAAAAGCTGTAATAATTTGTTTTTTAACCAGTGTATGTTTTTAACTAAAAAATAGTTTTGTAAATTAAATGTATACATACTCTTAATAATAATAGTCAATGAATTAAATAATTAATATTAGTTTGTTCCGTTTATTATTACAAATTATTTAAATTATTTATTAAAGTATTTACATTTCTGACAAAGTTATTTGTAAATTTTGTTTTAAATTGCATATTTTAAAAAATAAAAACAACATGGTCAAAGTAGAAGCAAATAACAGAAATAAAAATGAATAGGAAAAAGAGTACAAAAAGAGTAGAAATAGGTAATTTGGACTAGCTAGGTCTAACTAAGGGGTAATAAGGAGTTAAATTTTATTCATCTTATTGAAAAATATATTTTTTTTGTTTTAGGTCATTTTATTATCAGCAGTTCCTCTCAGCTGCTGAAAGTGATACACTTTAAATATTTACAACATCTCATTGCTAGAAGTAGCATTATTCAACACAGTTACCAGATGTGCAGCAGATGTAAGTATCTATCCATTAGGTAAGTATTTAAAATTGACAAAGTGGAACCGCTCTCCATAAAAAGTATTCCCTACCAACCCTTTCCACCACTTCTAACCAGAGATGCTGCTGGTCACAATATTCCTTGTATTTCAGAATGTTTTGTAAGCATATTGTAAACCATTCTTTTTTTTCAAATGCTTAGTGTTTTATTGCATGAGGTTACTTTGTGTTCTGTCTTTTGCTTTTTTTTTTTTTTGCAGAGACTAAAGTCCTTAGTGCCTGTGGCTACAACCCATGTTCCCTTCAGAATCTGTATATTTGTAGCCATCCAATTGTGCTGTAGAGAGTTCAGCGTTTAAGTGTTAAACCGAATCCATGTTGCAAAATACAAGAAATCATGATGGCACATGTAGTTTGCTTGTAGGTAAAATGCAAACATTGCACCCACTCTGCTGCCCTCTAGTGTTCAACCAGAAACCACCAAAGCAAAAACACATATATTTAATTTTTTATTATATATATATAAATATATATATATATCAACAACAACCACACACACAGCTTAGCTGTATACTACAGGTACAAAAGATAAATAAAATCCTATAAACAGTTTAACAAGCAAAGCATGCAAACACAAAGCATGGATATTAGATCTGGTTATCATGCAGGGATGCTTGGAAAGATATCAATTTATCTGTGGTCAACCTGCTTATTTTCTTTTTATACCAACTTATTTTTTATTTTCTTCAGCAAAGGACATTGGTTTTTGGAGAAAACAACAGTACAAACATTTTTTTTTCTGTGTCAAAGAAGGTGAACATGCCATGTCATATTCCTTTTATAAGTAACCTCAGCAAAAGTTAAAAGCACCTAAAGCCCAGCCAAGGACCACGGCTCTCGTAGCATCCTATTAAAAGTCCTATCTTCTGTTTGTACTAGGACTTCAGAGTGGACAATACAAACAACTAACACTACAAGTAATGAGTGAAATTGACATTTCATTTTTGCACATGAATTGCAATGAAATGCATGAGCGTCAATGAGAAGGCAAGATTAAAGCAATTTATACATTGTAAACTTTGAAAAATAGAGAAACATCAGGGTCACAGCTATAAACTCTGTGGTATGTAACTTTATGTAGTGTTCTCAGTATAGGCTGTGATAAATACAGTTAAAATTTGAAGAAATGTGTAAAAAAAAGTAAAATAAAATATTTAAATGCAAAGTCTGTGCTATGCAAAAAGGGTGGTTTCTGTCTCACTGTGCTATGAGCAGAGTGACACTGAGAAGCTACTAACAGGGATGACAAAAGCAGCAATCATGCTCAGCAGATAGGAAGCCTCTTCCTCAATAAAAAACTGATCCTGCCTCATGGAGACTGGAATTCTACTGTAAATGTTTTTTCTTCTGTTTGCAAAAGTTTTGTATACCTGGAAACCTCTGTCTTATCCTCTAGCACACTCTCCGTCCCTACTTTCATCAAGAGCAAAAATCAGAATGAGAAACTCACAGTCCTACATAGGGAGCGGAGAGCTGAATTCTAATTGGTTGATGGGGGTGCTGTATATGCTCAGTGCTTTGTAATGACACCTGGGAACTCTCTATTAGTTGAAAAACAGTCACTAGATGCATTTCTGCCACAAAGTTAAAATAAGCACAATTTTTGTGAAATCTATAAAAACAGTACTTTTGCCAAGTCATTGTATGCTGCAGATTTTAGCTCCCTTTTTGCTGTAAACCTTTAAAAAAGCTTTAACTGAAGCAAATAAAAATGGGAATATGACAATAGCATGTGTTCTACATTCTGGATAGAAGCTGAAGATCAGATTAAAATGAGTACATCAGGGCAACAGCTGGTGTTACAAACCAATGAAGAATTTCAAAGGCATAATTTCTTACCAACTTTAGACAGAATAATTACAGAGCTAAATAGATGCTTTAACAATGCCAACTGTGCAGTATTACAATCCATCAATGGATTAACTCCAAGAAGGGAGGCAAGAAGATGTAATTTTTCCATTTGCACCTCATTATGGCTCAGAAACAAGAGATCTTTCAATACTGTCTGAGCTGCAGTTAGTGAGCTAATTGACTTGCTAAACTGAAATGAGCAAAGGGCTAAGGCAGCAATGGTGAGCCTTAGGTGCAGGCTGTGGTCTAGTTTAGACAAGAGCAGAAGAATGACTGCACTGCAACTTTTACATTACACTGCAGCAAGCTGAAGGCACAGCATGAAGCACAATTCCATACACAGACTGAGTAATGGCTGACTTAATGGCCCTGACTTATACTTCTGTAGTAGGCTTCTACTACCAGTAGTGTCAAATGCCTACTACCAGAGGACCTGTGTGCCCCACTCCCAGAGTCCCAGTAGTAAATCTTCCACCCAGACTGAGTAATGGCTCACTGGCTCATTGTCTGACTCACACTTCAGCAATGGCTGCAGGCCGGGCCGGCATCATAAATTTCTGGGCCCCATATTAGGTAAACTTCCTGGGCCCCATACTAGGTAAACTTTCTGGGCCCCTTTTTGATCAGAACTTGGTACAGAAGGACAAGACTGTTGACAAGGTTGGTGGCTTTTATATTGCCTATTTGGCTGCATAGCTATTTAGCTGTGGCTTCAGTTGAACTTCAATCATTCAGTTGAATGATTACCAGAGATCATAAATACAACAGAATTGATTCATGCAAGTTTGTATTAGTCACCAAGAAAGAATCAATTTTTAAGTCACAAATGGACTCCTTTAACAAGGTAATATTTACATTAACACCCAACACAAGTCCCTAAATTTTCACCCAAAGTCAATACCATATGGCCCCTCCCCAAACAAATCAACTCAAGTTAGGTACCTTACTAATACAAACATTGCCAGATGCTGTTAAAAATTAATAATCTTGTTAACACTGAAGACACTAAAATAGACTTTTGAACTCAGATTTTAAAATAACAAGTTTGGTAATACATGTTGCACAGAAAATGTGAGAGAATACTATGGTATAGAGAAATGGAAGTGTATTTTGTTGCCAGGGTAGCCCTGCACACAACGAGGCATGCATCTGCAAATTCCTTGAAGCCAACTCATCCCAAAATTGAACAAGGCAAATTTTATTATCAATCAGGATTCATAGGTAATTGCAAACAGTGTACAGAAGCAAAATAATGGATTAGATACCATAGCCCAAATGTGCATTCTGCAGTTCTGAAGTTTGTTTATTGTGCAACTAACATTTCTGTTCATGCCTGAATTCAGTCAGTGGGAGGGACAATCACCTGCCATCTTGTGGCACCCAAAATAGGAAAAACAATAGATGCCAGACTACATTTCCCAGGATCTCGGCATCACAAAACTATGTGTTTACATGGGGAGGTGCGGAACTTTTTGTACCCAAGAAGTGGGTGCTGAGCAGTTGTAGGACGTCAAGCTATTACCAGTAAACTAAAAGGTACCGAACAGTTTTCACTGTGTAATTGTGTGCCCTGCTCAACAATGGGTTATTGAATTGGTAAAATTCATTTACACAGGTACTATTTATAATCCTTACTAATCAACAGGCTTACTTTAAGAATTTAAGTTATGTAATTTTGGGTTTAGTTGGACTTAAACTGCAGGCAATGTGGATAGGATTCAAAGGTTGCAGGCCAGTGCCACACTTTTTCTAAGGCATAATTGAAATCCTGTATAACTTTATATCAGCCTAGATGGATGGGTCAGGAGTGGAAATCTAAGGTAAGTATTTGTGCACTTTTCTTGTTATGCTAGTATGAGGGGCATTTACTTAGTAGCTGGCTGTTGAAGATTAGAGGGTCTGATTTATGGATTTTATTTATGGATAAATTTTATTTATGGATAATTTATGGATTAATCAGACACAAGGAGTGACTGGAGCCATATATATATATATATATATATATATATATATATATATATATTAAGCCAGTGGCCAATTCTGCATCCTTTTTTTTTTTTTTTTGCAAAGTAAGAATAATATCTCCCTTTGTATCTGCTTGTTATATAACTAATGCAATGACATGGCCCAGTGTCCTTTGAAAAAAAACTAGGTCATGGTGTCAGCGGTGTGGTAAGAGGAGGATTTCAGTCCTGTCTGACACGTAATTATAGTGTGAAGGGTAAACATAATAGGAAGCCAACATGACTCATGAAACCAAAAGTACTGCTTTAGTTCATTCTTACCAAATGTATCTCAAGGAGTTGACTTGAATGGTTATGGGGGATTTATTACTTAATCTTTCATGACACTGTTCCAGTAAAAGAAAATAATGAATAAATACTATATATAAATATAAATATATATATATATATTTATTTATATATATATATAATCAGAGAGTATGTTTCAGATCAGAGAAGTACAAAATAAAGGGCTTTTGGCTGCCATGGCAGCTATGTAGACTACAACCTAATTAAGCCAAAATATTTAACTGCTGATGAGAATAATTCCAAGAGAGTGGAGCTTGTCATATTGTTACAATAATTAGCTGATAAAAATATTTATGCTCAAGTAGCTAATGTTACATTCGTAATAAGACATTTCAACTCTGTTAATTATGTAAGAGCCTGCTGATATAGTAATCACAACAACTTCAGTTCATGTTGCTCTGAGTTCTGGAAAGAATTGCTGTCACAATCTCTGTTTGAAATCCACTGAAGTCAAACAATTTTATCTGGATAAAAATTAGTTTGGTTTAGGTATCTACATTGACTCTATTGAAGAACAAAAAGTGTGTGCTGGTGCGCGCAATCAAAGTTATCACATTATCTTTGCTGTCAATGCAAAAAAAAAAGGAAAAAGACAGCTCAAGGCTTACGTGGTCTTATAAAAAAAAGAAAAAAGTTTATGTAAATTATAATGTAAAATATTATGTATTATATAAAAATGTATATGTAAATTACTTGTATAATAACTGTTCACAAGGATTCACACTGCATACAAATGATGGCAAAGGTGACTGATATGTCCGATAAGGTGTTTTATATATGTTTATATATTTATTTATTTGTTAAATTCTTATGTCTATTTAGAAAGCAATATAGAGTTTGCCTGGGTATGCATATTCATAGAGTTAATGTTAAATTAAAAGATACATAAAGAAGATGAAGATTTAGTCAGACGATCTTTACACAACATACTAATGGAATTGTTAAAGAGGGTTTGCTTTCTCAATCAAAGTAGCTACCCACCAAGATGGCACGTGACTTCTCTGTAAATTTCAGCTTACAGATCTCTGTAAATTGGCTTTTGCAGCAGGTGGTCAGAAGAAAGGAAAAGTAAAATGTGTGAAAAGAAACATACCATCTGCCAATAGTAAAAAATGCTTTAAATCTAAATTCTATTTATGAAAAATTTCTAACCGTTACAAAAAAGAAAGAATAAATACAAAACCCCTTTAGAAAACCCAAAATGTATTATTTTCCAGCTATTTATTTATTATATTTGTTTTTATAAATGTCAGCATTACTAAGAAGGAGTTAAATGTTGTATGGGTAATAGTGGAGGATATTGGCAGCAAACATATTAAACAGTTACTTTGATATAAATATTGTGTAATCTGTGTCATTGTATCACACAGAAGAACAACCTACCTGACATATCTGTCATTCTATTAAAGTGGATCTTGCAATTATTTCTACAAAAATAGGTGGAAAATGTAATATTTAAAAAAATGGAATTTTAAGGAATTCTGTCCAGCTTTTATTCCTTTTGGCTTTGGGTCAGGCGATGTGTCAATGTACACGACTGTATTTCCAAAGATCCAGCCATTCTCTTTCTGCATTAGTTGGAGAGAATTGTCTCATGATGACAGTTCAGACAGCTCCCAGTGGCATACATCTAAATTTATGATTCAGTAAATACAGTTCCAGTCTCAGTAACGTTAACACCTCAATTCTGTTTGAGTAGCCTGGGACCCACACCAGATCATAGTAACTTTTTTTGAAAGGTGTTTTTTTTCAAGGGAATGTGTAGTGGTTTTGCATGATTTCTTTATTTGATATGGCCTGGGTGGAAAGATAAAATAAAAATAAATGTTTTCTACTTTTTTAGTTGGTCGTGAAATTTGCTTTTTATATTGCAAACTGTATTGCTTAGTATATTACATGATATTATATTGCAAATATGGCATTGCATATGTAGTTTTTTTTTAGCAGTTAAGGCTCAGTTTATAAAACAGGGAATCTGGCATTCCCTCAAACATTCTGTGGTAGGAATCAATTACTGGCATTGAATTAAATGGACCTTGAAGATTCCCACGAGGGAATGTCTGATTCCCTGTTTTATAAATAGAGCCCTTTCTAGATTAGAGTTCTAATCTCTTTTCACATGTGAAGTATTAAATCACTGGGCTTGATTTAATAAAGCTCTTCAAGGCTCCAAGGAGAGGATACACTTTCCTCAGTGAAGCTGGGTGATCTAGCAATCCTGGAATGGATATTTGCTAGCAAATGTTTTGAATCCCGGACCAGATCTATTTCAGTTTTTTTGAATCACCCAGGTTCACTGATAAAAGTAAATCCTGTCCAACCTTTGAGAACTTTAATGAATCAGGCCCACTGTATTTAAGCAGTAAGGCATGCTGCAAGAAAATAGCTATTTACACTGTTAGATACATTTATTTCAGACATGATGTAAAGAAAGTAAAGAAATCTATCCAAGGGAGCCCTCAACAGCAATATTATTTCACAAAAGGTACGGTTATCTTATCATGCACCTAATCTGATAGCCCCCCCCCATGACTCCATGACAAAAGGACAGAGCAAAGAGTGGCATATCATCATGATACCTCAAGATGTCAGAAAATTAAATGATCAGAATAGACCATACTTTTTTTAAGTTATAATTTAATTTTGTTTTTGCTAATAGCTATATATTTTTATTAAACAGTGTAAAAAAAGATATGAAATTTAACAATAGAGAATACTGTAAAAAATTATAAATACAACATTTAAAAACAACTTAGCAAAAAAAGAGGGAAAATGGGGAAGTAAAACATACCCAAGCAAGGGACTAGTTCTCAATACACATGTACAAACAGCTAAATATTGTGCCTTCCACATTTTTCTGAATTTCTACATTAAATCATTGAGAACTGCAGGCAATTTCTTAATTTTGATAATATAAAGAACAGCAGATGTTATGCTTTAACTACACCAGGTGAAGGTGAAGATAGCATAGTTTAAGGGACTGAAAGAGATGAAAACCAATGATTGCCACAAACCAGTGTTATATTTTATGGATTTGGCTTTAGTAAATTTAAATTATTTTAAATCATTTAGTTGTTGAAAAATTAGATTCAAATACTTTGTACAAACTCTTACAAATCACAAATAGTGTTTGCATTATTTTTTTTTTGTGTATTTTCTGCCTATATGCTTTTGGTTGCATAGTTTTCCTATAAAACATCTTATTCATCAGTCATTTTTGAGCAAGTTCTAAAATATTATATTGCGGTCTTTGGCAAACAATTACTATTTTTAAATCTACTAAAGTTTTTCCCCTGGAAACAGCTCTACTGAATATCATTTAAAAATGTGATGGTCATTTTAAAACATTGCTCCTATATGACCCCATCCTTATCCTATAGCTAGATTAGTGGATAGGTTTGTTGATGTCAAGAACTGAACAAACCAGTCTGAGGCTAAAAGCAAACCTGTGACTTTTTCATTAAGCACACAGTTGTGTCAAACCCTCGATTCCTTCAGGTAAGTCTACAGAGAGCACCTGAAAAAGAATCTGTTGCATCGTATTGCATTGGTAAAGCACAGATTTATATTAAACAGGAGACAGGAATAAGCTTTCCTTGGAGGTATTTTGGAAATATGTTCTATTGATATAAGTAGGGAGATGTCCGAAGATAGTCACCATAACCCAACTATTAGGAATGGCCAAGTGAATTCTATGAAGTTGCTTTCTCTGTAAAAATGTCATTTTTGTTAGCGGAATAGTCAGAAAAACACATTACAATTTTTTTAAGTTCCCTGCCCCCTCCTTCAATTTTGGTGGTAATTCAAATGGCTTTGAAAGTAACTGAAAAGTTATCAGGGTCTTTAAAATTGCATTTTCCAATTATATTTCAACTGATGTACAGATGATCTACATTCTTTCTTTTTTTCTACATTCCCTTTTTTGAACAGTTTTTATTTATATATTTTGGCATATTTTTTCAGTTTTGTCGCTCTCCTTTCAACTATCAACCTTAATTCAAGTCAACAATTTCTAATGAAAGAGCTCTTTCTTGTGAAAAAGCTATTTAACTAAAGTTGCACTTTGAAAAGGAGCAATCAGGCAGGTAATTACAAACAAAAAGGGACATGTGATGTCCATTCTGCAATAAAACATACCTGCTTATTGCACATTGGCAGCTCAGTGTAGGAAGCCTAGACACCTGAGTTTTGTAATCCTTGCTTAGCAACTCAAGATGGCTCAAGACACAACTCCAGGAAGAGGATCCGGTGAAGATGGAGTCGCCTGCCCTGGATCAAGGACAGGTAAATACAATAAATTGTGATCAGATGGGTAAGGATATCTTTTTGCTGAAGGAACATCGCCAGTCCATTCTGCAATAAAGGGCCTGCAATTTTTTTAATTTTGGGGTTTTCAATTTACAATTAGGGAGTACACTTTAAATTTTTAAACCTTTTTTTTTTAATGGACACTGACATTCTTCCAATGCATGTACAGAACTACAGTTATTACTAGATAGGAAAGGAATATTTAACCAGCATATTGCTTTAATGTAATTTTCAAAGTGCACTGGAAATAAAATAAATTATGCTGAATCTTTAACGCACCCAACATATGTTTATTTATGTCATAATTAAAAATTCAGCAATATTATGGGTATTAGTCAGCAAGTTTTTGCTTTTTGTAAGATTTATCTCTGAAAGAGAACTTTTATTCACATACAATTTAAAACAATACAACTATAGCCATGTGAAGTGTAATTAAACATCTCAGGCTATGAGCTCTGTGGCTGCATAATATAAAGAACTGTTGTGTGAGCCATTCAGACTTCAAATCATCAGCACAGTCCACTGGTCTCCAAGCCTCACTACACAAAGAAGGGGACTGAGTTCAACAGAGAAATATTTTAAAATGATGTGGACATAGTGTACCTGGTAAAAGAAAAAAGTTTACCTTAACGAGTTTTGCTACGTCTAGTTCTATACAGACATATTGATGTTATAAAAGGGTGCAGATTAAGTTAAGCACTGCTTATTATTTTCATAATTGTATGTGTTCTAGCTGTTCTCCACAGAATACACTAAAACTGTATAATGGATAACTTTAAAGCACTGCACATATTATAGCATTGAAAATATACACAAGCAGATGAATCTAGATGAACGATGACGGGTGGATTGCACTTAATAAATCCCCCCTATGCAGTGTGGATAAAGGTGAGAAAACAAGCTAAACACATTTGAATACTCATAAGTTAACATAAATATTGATTCAAAAAAGTTACAGGATGTAGACAGTGTTTTTAGTGCATTCATTAGGGACGTTAAAAAAGTTTCTTAGAGCCTGTCCTATGTTCTTCCAACTGTAATTCAAGAAATTCTGACATGGAGGAGCATGGCAGTAGTCATTTTTGTCCTTCCTTTTTAAAAATGCTGGAGTTCTGCCTGTCCTGTTGTTCCAAAGTCATTTTTTGTTGGTCATTGACCACCAAGAACAGAAAAAGGGATTAAAGAAATTTCCCATCACACCTACCATATAAGCCAATGTTCAAAGGAAAAATTACATTGTTACAACTATTTGCGAAAAGATGCTTTAATTGCATACATTTGCAATTATAAAGATCTAATGCCTCACCAAGCCCCCTCTGTGGGCTGTGTTCCCTAACTTACATTTTTGAGAGCTTCATCTTGGAACATATTTATTAAATAAAAAAATTCAACCCTATAGATACAGGCACACCAAAAGTCAAGCACAGCACAATATTTATAGAATTATTAATGAAACAGCTTAGCACTTGTAGGCTAGCTTGCACATGTGATGGGAAACGTTTCTATTGCTTGCCAGAGACATCCGGGACAGGATTTTGTTTTTTTTTTACACCCTCTGTAATGGTATTCTCTGTATTAATATATATTTAAACATTGTTATGACCTTAGCTTTCATAGTGACAGTGAGTAGTCTTTTTCCTGCTAAAGCAGCCATTGTCTGAGTGAACAGCCCAGAGTAGTTGCAGAGTGGGACTCCTGACCAATGTAGGGGAGCAAAGGTCCTTCATGCCCCGTACTAAATCAGACGTAAAACTCTGCCATTAGCAAAGCTTATGCTCCATGCTGAGAGAAAAAAAAACTGTAAGACACTAAACAGATCAGAACTTTAACTGTGTCTTGGAGGTGCAGCCTAAAATCCTGGAGGACTATAATAAAGTGTAGGGACCATCCCTAATCTGGAGTGTTCCTGAAGTCATTCCAAACTTAATTTTAGTTTTTTTGTCCTCTGCAGTTTTTAAATAGGCTGACCATTTCTGTCTGCTACTGTTCAGGAGTTTTCAGCAGTTAGTGCTGGAAGTACAATATCTGAGTGACGAATATTTGTTCACCCTGGCCATTCACAGAAGTGTTTATGTTCAATAGTGAAAGCTAAGTGATAGCCTTTAGAAAAGGGTCTTTTACCTCTAAGAATGTTTTTGGTCTACCGAATTTATGTTCCCTTGTTGGGGTGGTCTGTCCAGAAGGAACTAAATAAACAAGGGGAATTCTACATGGAGGGAGCGACTGTAAGGGAATCTTCTGTGCTGAAAAGGGAAAAGCTGGGTAGAAGCTGTTCCTGGACAGCAACAAGAATTCATTGCTCACAAGGTACCTAATGTTGCCCCTGATTGCTTTCCTTGCCAAATAAGTATATTGTTTGACTGATTTTAAAGGGTCAACACTTGTTTAGAGTTTAGGAAAGAGGCAGACACATAAAGGACATTGCTTGTCCCTGTCTGCAATAAAAACTTGCCTGATCCCAAAGATTTTTAGGAAACTGTAGTTCCACTTAAGAAATTGAACACAGAATATCACATAGTAAAAATAACCTAATTTATTTGGAACTATATGGTTATAAGGGGTTAAATGTAAGAAAATTATATTTTCTATTTTCTGAAATATAATCATTCCTCTATTTCACTTTCTTTTCCACTTTTTCTTAGTTTTCCATAAGCATAGACAGTGTTTGGATATTACATGCCAGGTGGTTAAATTGTGGGGATTTTCATTAGCATTGCAAAGCCACACACATGATTAGCAAACGAGACCTGTCCTGATATATTTTGTGACAAGATTTCATCCAAAGCAATCCCATGCTATTTTTGGATAGCGGCTAGCTTTAACTATGTGCCCCTGGCTCCTTTAGCTATCTGCCTATGTACACACTCCTGTAGTTTACAGTATAAAATATGTTTTCTGTATAGCAAATCTATATAACTTGGCCAGAGCTCATGCTGGATCAATGCCAGTTCCAACCACTCCAAAGTTTCTCTAACAAGTTTTGGCATTATGTTTTCTAGTCTACATATCGATATTCAGCTCAAAGAAACCTTTATTCATCTACTTATGTTCCGTCTATATGTTTGCAGTCTATAATCTTCCTGTCTCTCTGCAAATGAAAAAAAATCTGTTCTTTTCCATAATCTTTGTTGGTTTAAACTCTCCAGCTAAAGGTTTTTTGTATATTACATATCATCTGTCATCTAACAGACCGTTCATTTACTGTTAATGCTTTTATGTATCACTTATATATGAGATATATGCTTCATAGCCACATACTGCAAGGTCTTTGTCTATATAATGAAGTGTAGTTTGCCTAAATATGAACTTTTGATGAAAGATCGTACGGTGTCCTTTTATCACTTCACGGAAGCCATTTTACTGCCAATTATTGTATCTACATGTCATCTACATTGTGGTGTGAATAAACAGGATCATGGCTAAGCAGTAAAATTCAAAGCATTTCAGCTGTTACACAACTGGCTATTAATTGTTTTTCTGGATAGTTTTTTATGCTTGAAATGTTAATGTACATTGTGAAAATAAAGGCCAATGCTAACAGAAGTAGAAAAGAACACTGCACAAAGGCATTTTTAAAAATGTCCTCCTTTATGGCCAGCGTATCAGGCATGCAATTGATTTACTTGATCCTTTATATAATACTTTTTCTTTGCTTTAGAGTTTAAAATAGAAAAAAAAAAAATGAAAGCTATTTTTCTGAATGATTGCTCACTGTGTATGGTTTGAAATGCAAACTTGAGCCTTTGGATGTTAGGTAGCCTATTAGGTCCAAAGTTGCCTTTAAGATAGCAGCTCAGAGACCAGATGAAGGAGTACATACTTCCAGCTGTTACCTATGGCCCAATATGCTACACAATTGTTCAAGGAATGCAGTGATTGTGATGTGGGGTTCGATGTTTGTGCCTCAGTTCAGTTTGAGCACCAATAAACCAAATTTGGGATTTTGTATATCTTAAATATGAATATCACTAATGTCTATGGCTGCCGGCTCTAATAGCAAAACCCCTAAATATAGTAATACACCAAAATTACTGAGGAGGTCAGAGGCACCTATAGGAACCTGCTGCATGGGCAAAAATCAATACTTAAATAATGAAATAAAAAGTATGTTTTTTCAGCATATTGATGCTTACAAATTGATAGTTTTTAAATTGTTGTCTGATTGAAATTGGCTTGCCTGTAAAGCTGCATTATTAGTTAATAAATACACATTTAAACCATACTTTTAGATTATAGATTTACAAAACAATTTGGGGCATGGTCACACAGGCTCCCTGCATCCCCAATAATTTTAGTGAAAATATGTTAAGAAGTTTCACAATAGGCAGCCATTGCTCCACAACTTTTTATAGAATGTTGGTATTATTTGGTTATGGTTGAATTTGTAGTCTACCCTAATTCAAACAGCAACAATAGAAGCACTTAAAACGACCAAGAAAAGCCACACAGTATGATACTTTGATACTTTATTCAGGACCAATATTTCTCAACTAGGGTTCATCCAGAGGTTGCCAGGGGGTTCTTGGACCATGAGCAAATTGGACATCTCTGGTGAGTTTAACTTACACCAATGATCACTTTAGCCATCTGTAAGAGTGGTCAGCGATGTAAGAGGCATTCTTCCCACTGACCATCACACTAATATACTGTGAGCTGTGGATATAGTAATAATAGCAGGGGTTCCTTGAAGACTTAAATGTTACTGAAATGCTAGACTAGAAGTAAATAACAGCATCTCCAACTGTTGTAAAATCTTTCTTTGAGCTGGTCCACCAACATCGCCTATTTGTTGTTTGTCAGTGAACCCACTGAGGAGATTCCAACCTGCTAAAAA
This sequence comes from Pyxicephalus adspersus, assembly GCF_032062135.1. NCBI lineage: Eukaryota > Metazoa > Chordata > Amphibia > Anura > Pyxicephalidae > Pyxicephalus > Pyxicephalus adspersus. The sequence continues at coordinate 108,539,119 of NC_092862.1, read as the reverse complement.
AGCAGGGCAAGAAATTAATAGAGAGGTTGCCACTGAGACAATAAAACAGATGGTTGGGCCCTATTAATAGAACAAATATTCCCTAAGTCAGTGGTCCCTAATGTTTTCTAGTTCACGGACCACTAAATTCACCCACTCTGGACCGTGCATGTGCAGGGGAGCCATGCGTCACTCAAAGGGGAGGAAACTTTCCCCAGAGTGACATCATGATGTCTGAACACGCCCACTCCCCCATCACTTGCCTGAGCCTGAGATGGGGGAGTGGGCGGGTTGTGTGCAGAGACACCCCCACCCCCCTGATCCTGCAGTCCCTACAGGAGTCATGGTCCGCAGCTCTGGCTGGTGTGCCCCCCATTGGGGTCCTTCTTCTGACCCCGCTGGGGGGTGCACCGGCCAGAGCCGCAGCCCACTTGTCAGACCGCAGATTGGGGGTTGGGGACCCCTGCCCTAACTCATTCCCATGGTGGGAATCAATTACTGCCATTAAAATACACGCAACTAGAAGATTCCCACCAGGGAATGTCAGATTCTCTGTTTTATAAACAGAGCCCATTGAGTAATAGTGTCCCCATTGGAGATTTTTTCCTGTGTCAAGAGTAGATAAGAAGACAGCTCTTTAGTGGGGACATAGATCATAAAAATGAATAAAAGAAATGCCTTTATTTTAAAAATAATTTCAAGGCATCATATGTTCAGAAAATATTTTTTTTTGCTTAAATTTCCTATAAAAATGCAGCCTTTTTTAAATGCTGAAAAGGTACTTGGAATAAATATGTCCTTTAATTTACTACTTCAACTAAGCCCAGCTAAAAGCTTTGGTTTTCAGTACATCTCCAGGGCAACATTATACTAAGGCACTGAGAAAAAGTAAAAAACACTCACCGAATAGCCTTTTTCTCCAGGTCAATTCACTTATTCAAATGTTTTTTTGAGTGAGATTTAAAGTAAACATAGAGTGGCTACTAAGTTCATGTTTTTAACCTAAAGACACTTAGAACCAGAACGAATGGTCATGTCAAATGCATTACCTGGAGATGCAAAATAAGAGCAAAAGCAAGTAGACATAATATATATCATAGCAGACAGGCTTTTAAGGAAAATGTGTGTTATTTCAGCTATGCCATTTGTTAACACTGAGGGGAAAAGGTAGAGCTCTATGAAAAGGTTTAAAAGCATATAAATGAAAACTCTTGGACAAACAAATAATTTATATGGTTGTTTAAATCTCTAAACATAGTCCATCAACAATGTGGCACCTCCAAGGGTAAGCAGATGTGCAGAGCTCTTTATTAGCAGTAGAGTTGACACTTTGGTACCCTATAGCTGTGCTACATTCACATCAAATTTACACTCTTCGGTAATGCACACACATGAATGTTTTTTAGTTTTCCTAAGGATGTGCTGTGTACAAGCAATCTATTTATTTTGATTATGATGACAGCTTATGACAACACTTTATCCTACAGATTTTTTCAATAGTGTTACCTGATCATGCTTGCAACATATAGGTTTAATTGGAGCCTATGTTACACATGCTTCTCACCATATAATTAAGTTTTGTATTTGCTATGGCTACTACACAATTTTAATGGTAACTATATTGGTACTATAATTAATCTGCTTCCTTACTGGACTTGGATCACCTTTAGGTAAATCAACCATTACCAAGTGCTATTTTCTAAGTCCCTTGGTAGCAACGTTTTGGGGTTATGTATTTGCTATTATTTTCTAAATCTGTAAAGCGTGTCAATGTAAAAAATAGGGGAACTTTTAAACCTGATACAATAATAATTTGATTCAGATCTATTCATGGAAATCTACTATAAATTAAGCAGTGGCTACAAACTCGTCCAATTTGTTTTTCTCAAAATTGTGGCGTTATGGTCAGTTTAGATCTAACTGGTGCTCAGAAAAGTGTTTTTTAATTACAGCTGTGCACCCATTTAGTGTAAAGGCCCCTGTATGGTAGAAGGGATTAAAGTACCAGAACATGCTAAAGAGTTTGTACCTAATTCTCCCAATGGACTGATGATTGGATACCTCCTGTCGCAGGGCAGTAACACAGATTTAGTAAGCTGTAAGCAAACCACTGCAAAAGTGCACCTGTCCATTGACATATCAGTGCCATTTTAGGCAGATGACTCAAACGGAATGGCTTGAAGAAGACGGGGTCTCCTGCCATAAAAAAACTAGGATCTGGGGTCACACGGCAGGATAGGTCTGTGACCAGGCTGCTCCAGGGCCTGATAATTTGGACTGCTGAAGGCGAGCAAATCTGGTTCATATCTTAGGAGAAAATCCACAGAAAGATGTCTATGACAGAGGCCTATTTGTTCTTAGCTTGGGACTGTCACTACATTGAGGAGACCCACCAAGTAGATATGCATTTCTTACCACCTATCTTGATGTTAAATTTATGCTGGGATGTTTATGCTGGGTAGATGCCAGTGGTGAGATTGCTTTACTGTATTCTGGATATACACTGTAACCTCCAGACACTTTGTTGCCCTAAAACACTTTCTTACTGCTGAGTAGTCTATAAACTATCCCTAGACTAATGATGTGCAAGCCTGAGTGTGAATTTCTGCCATACCGAAAGCTGCTCCTGCTGGGGTGAGTGCTACACAATATGTTCCATAAAAGTTTGCCTTTTTAGTTAAAAACAAACCTTAATACCTAAGTATCACCAATGACTCTGGTTAAGCAGTCCCAGAAATAACTTGGGCATTTCTCTATTGTTTCCTGAAAAGGCCAAGAGATAAGCATGGAAGCAAAAGTTTTCTTTGGCACATTTTATTGCTTTCGATCACTTACATTCCAACAGCTCTAAAATGGACTGTAGTTATAAACAGGCTATGGGTAATTGTATCATTATATCAATAACTGGAACTTCAGAGAAGAATTTACTGAAGTGGAGAGAATTATTTTTTTTCCCACATGTTTTTCATCTTCTCTCCCATGGTATTGTAGATATTTCACTTGGAATATGCATGTTTATGAAGTTTTTGAATTTTTTGTAGGCAGGTCCTTATTGCAGAAAGGGACACAAGATATCCCTGCAACAAAACACACTGACCTACCTGATCGCTATCTGTTTCTGAGCATCGCTTGTGCACGGGGGGGATGCTGGGAGTAAAAAAAAGCAGGAATTACATCAATTACAAATTCTACCCAGGGGGCCCCTAACTGTGTATAACAGTCTCTCCAAATTTTAGTTACTGATGACTTTGGCATTGCATATTGTTTTGTCACCATGGCACCATGTCTGATATAAAAGTGTACTTTACCTATTTTTTTATTTTATTTTTAGATAATACTGAAGGATAAAGTAAGAATCTGAACTTCTATCAGAGCGATATATTTAAAAAAACCAACATGTGGCACCCCTCTTGCAGATTACAGTGCATGTAAGCAATACAGGCTTGTCCAGGACCTCAGCTTGCTTGTAAATGCATATCGACAAAGCAGCAGCACACTGATGAGGTCCTGAGCTTCCCTCTTGTGTTCTCTGTAAAAATAGAACGCTAACTGCTACAGTGAGCTGCCTTAACCTCTCCCAGTCTTAGTGCTGATGTGCAGGGAATATTAGAGGACTGATATCAAGTTAGACTCAGGAGCTTTTATTTGTTTCATAAAAAATAAAATCTATATTTTACCAGGACTAAATTGTATTTTATATCAGTCTGGAGCTTTTTGTTAAGCTTGTAAGTCTAAATTCAAGATTCTTTTCTCTGGCAAAACAGTCATGAAAACACAAGCTTTCATGTTGTACCCAGTCACATAGTATATCTCCAACAAACTTTTTTGTTGTACTTTTTGTAACTTTCTGTAAATTAAATGTAACACACAATCTTATCTTCTTTTTATGATATATTCTGTGAACTACTAACTACTAGGAGTGTATGTGCCCACCCAGGGACTATGGACTTGTCAGCTGCAATTTATTACATTTTGTTTTTGCATTTAGATGCCATTTAATTGTTTTACCACCTTGACCTGACTTATCACTTCACTTCTCATATGACAAGAAGAACATGAAATCCAGTAAGGATGTAGGTAAGTATTTTACATCCCTATTGGGCTACTTACATCGTAGGGGAGGTATTATTGCTTAAAAGACCATTTATATCACAGTAACAGCAACAATTCCTGATTAGAAGAACACTTTTTTCACAGGTGAAGGTACTCTTGCCTATAAGTCCATTTACATAACTGGATGGACTCTGGATGGGCCACTGAAATCACTGAAAGATGGACTCTTGTTTATAGGGCTGCTGATATCGACTCTTGTCCATAACTCCCAGTGGCCATCAAAGCAAGACCACTTGTGGATGCTGCTTGATTACTGGTACAGATTCTAGGCTGCCATCAGATGTTTTAAATAGAAAAGGATAAGCCAAGAAATGAAGTAGAATAAAAACAGAACATGTTAAATGTATGTATAGCAAATGGTTGCTAACATAAAGATCGTGTACATAAGAATTGTAATAAAAAACTTCTAAAGTTAAGGTTCAAGTCAGAAGGAAGAGGTTAAAAATATTCTTTCTTTTCTCTTTTCAAATGTATACTTTATAGGCATTCTCATACATATATTATAATCCGATTAGGAATTATTTTAAAAGCTGGGAAAGAAATATATATATACAAATATGTTCAATGTTTGCCAAAACTAAAAAATGTATATATTTATATTTCATGAGGTTATGAATCCTCAAAAATTGCAATGCCAAGTTTTTTAGGCTTCAGGGACTAAATTAGTGTCAGACTTCCAATAAACAAAGATGCATGTGGATTTATCATTCTTACCAGATGTTTGTGAGGATAAATATCTACAGTTAGTATTAAATGGGTAAAATAGGATTAACACATGTGTATATCGTGCTAAATATGTATGGGGCAAAAAAAAGGCTAGATTGCCACACACTAACCCCTGTATTTGTAAATAAAAAAGACAACATTCTGATGTTTCATAAGGATGGATCACTACTGCTGTCATTGGGGCTATTCAGTGTAGTCAGAACATGATACTGACCAAAAGTGTCCTCCTGGGAGAGCTCAAACTTGGAAAGTTTGTGGTAGATCTTAATGCAAGCCTATAATTATAACAACAAAAGTATCTGTCACTAAATCAAAAAAATACCATGACTTGCGGAGTTGGAAGAGGTGCTCCCCTAAGTTTTTATAAGAGAACTCAGTGCTTACCAAGTTTTAGATTTAAATAATAGTGCAAAGTTAATACAAAATGAATGCTATGTTACATTGAATATGCTAAGACAGGCAGGGTATCTGGTTAGGGCTGGCACACAGATCATTTAATATAACTCCAGAAAATTTCTATAAAGTCCTCTCTCACTGGTGTTACACTCTTTACAAACTAATATTTTTCCTACTTCATCCCCTCTGTGTTTTAAGGGTTCTAGGAACCATGTTTTATGTGTGGTAGACCTGCCCAAGAGCTAGGCAATTCTGGGCTTTTCTTCATTAAATTCTCAAATATAACCTAAACCAGATCCCGTGTCCACCCCGCTTTTTTGAGGTATAGAGGACTTTTCTAAATGTGACCGTGCTCTCATTTCCCATATACTTTGCACTGCCAAATTAATTATTGTTGGGGTTGGTAGTCATCTTGTCTCCCCTACAGAAAAGTCGCTGGTGTGATATTTTTATTAATGAGATATTGACAGCTCTTCTATCTGATAAATATGAGAAATTTGAGCAGATCTGACAGTGTTGGATTGATTGTGTTTGTTCTGGTACTTTTGACCATAGTTTGCTAAGGATTTGAGGGCCCGAACTGCCTCTATTAGGGACCATTGTCCAAATCTTTCAGGTGTTGCGTGAGACGTGGCCTGTGTATGCATGTGTGTGTGTGTATGCAGTCCCGGGTGTTTCACATCCAAGGTATTTGTCGGTGTGTTGCACTCATCCCTTGCTGCTCAAAGAGGCTTCCAATAACTCCTTGTATGGCAGGGCGTTGAAGAAATGTGCTTGTCTGTGATATTTACAGGTTGCATTCACTGCTGCTGTTCCCATTACAGGAACCACTGTGCATGTCTTTGAATACTACTATGGGTCTGTGCAGGCACGTGGAAGTTCCTTGGTTCGTGGCGTGCACATGGGAAAATGGGATTGCCAGGTTTCCCTTGCAGCCAATGCTGAGCTGTGCATGCTTAGCTCAGGTCAGCAACATTTGACGGCTGGGCAGCAATCATGCAGGTAAGGTTATTGCAGAAAGTACATCACCTGTCACTTTCTGCAATAACCACCTACCTAATCATGCAGTTTTCAAAGCTGACCTTTAGTTTCACTTTAAGGTGCACTTATCCATTAAGAACTAAACATGCTTTTTATTGAAATTTTTGTTGTTGTTCTGTATGTTTGAATGGTGATGATATTTTTACAGACCTAATTCCAGCCATTTTTCTTTTTGATATATTTTTTTTTTGGGGGCCAGGTAGGAGCCATAACTGTTTCTGACTTCATTGGGCTTTTTTCCTACTTTGCGTCTCAAAGACATCAAGACAAAAAATAAACGTATATTGTGTAAGAGAAAGTTAGGCAGATATTCTAACCCCTCTTAACTCATTCAAAAATATGTATGTATTGATGCATCTGTCCCACATAGATGAGTACCCCATCAGTTACTAATAGAAACCAGACTGATGTTGTATCCATTCCTTTATTTTACACAAAACAAAAAAAATGTTTTAGGTTGAGTGAAGCTTCACAAATATTTGTACAACAGCAAGTAAACTGTAGATATAGGGCCTTTATTATGGTAGTTATATTAAAGTTTCCGAAATATTTGACCCAAGTAAAAAAGTTAACAAAGTACTAATACACTAAGTACACTAATGAGCTAATTTCTTCCAGTTTGCTTTTCTTTTTTGTCCTGTTTTCTCTCTACTCTGTCTTTGTTCTGTTGTACAGAAACTGCAAAAGGTTGATGGCAAGTCTCTTACACTGCTTACATTTATAGGAATACATTAAAGAATGCATACATAAATACAGATTTGTATTAATTTGTAACTCTTCAGCTTTAAATGAAAGTTTTTTTTTCATGTTTAATATTGTGTTTTTTTTTACCAATGAAATAATGGCATTTAGACAACTGCTCAGAAGTATGTCGCCTATCAAAAGAACACACCAAAATTCATTTAGAATTACTGCTCTGGCCAACTCATGGGCATTACCAAGGCTAGCCTGCATTTTTGAACAGGCTATGTCTTGCAGGCAAATTACTATACTTTCTTCAGATTATAAATTATTTATAAAGCTCTTAGATGACAGCCTCAATCTTGCCTGTTATAATTACATGTGACCAAGCAAGTTTTATGCAAGTACAAATATAACATCTAGCAATGATTTAATTTAGAGAAATGCCAATGGTGCCAATAGCAGAAAATGTGAAGAAATTCCAAGTTTAAAAGCCAACATTGAATTTTTAAGTGCTGAATAATATTTTTTATTTGCATGAATACAAATATTTAATTTATAGTACTTTGCTATAGCCAAATAATTGGTAATGATAATGAATGGTTGAACATAGGTACATTACTGGTAAACAACATCTTATGCTGTGCATAAATCTACCATAAAATAGATTTGTGTATATAGATGACGCACTTTTCAACAAGTCCTTCAGATTTATGATCCTCGCTCAACAGATTCTCCAGGAGGGTTTAGAAAAATATCCATAGGATACTGTGTGTCAAGAGCTCACACAAAAACACACCTTAGCCTGAAAAGTATCTATGGTAACATTAGCACCATTGTATACACTAACGTTAAAATAAATCCATTGACCTTGTAAAACACTGTCTGTTACCAGATACAAGCCACGTCCTTGCCATACATACTGTAATCCCCATGCTAAAAGGGCCACAGATGATTAAACCCCAAGTTCGGTTAATACCAGCTTCTACTTCATTTGGTTTCAAAAAAGAACTTCGAAAGGGGTGTTTTAAAAAATACATATGTAATAGTGAGTTTCTATACTTGTTATCCCGATCACTGGTCATCCTGAAAGATCTTCTTGGATATAAAATGATTATGAAAAAAATGATGTTGTTTCCCCCCTCCATTACCAAGTTATTGGATAAGAGACAAAAAAATCCAAAGTTTTATCTGTGCCAAACTAGCTCTACTCTTTAGGACTTAAAGGTGAACCATTCCACCACTTCTTTACTCCAGCGTTTAGAACTCCAGAATCAATTCAATCCACACAGATTATTAGGGGAAATTGTTGGAGATTCTAATAGTCATTTTCTGTCATGTCCTTACTCATTATTAATTAATTAATTATTTAAATAATTTAAAAATATTGTAGTGGTCCTGTTTTACTTTAGATTATTTTAAACATAATCCTATTATATAGAAAGGTTAATTTTATCCTAACGTTTATTGAAATACCAGTGTTCACCTTTATTTATCTTACGACAATAAAAAAATAAAAAAGGCATTTAAATAAATTTATATCTAATGTAATGTGTGTGGTTTCCATTAAGATTCCAGACCTTTATACAGATATGAAGCTTGAGTGGCCAGGAAAAAGCAGAGCAGCAAGTGTGTGCTTCCTGCACTGTATGATACTAGGCCTTACCATAACACTGAGGGGACCCTACTGGAAGACAGAGACTCTTTCCTACATCTGCTCACCAATAAATGTGAATTTTCTATGTGTTTTGATTTTATTTAAATAAAGGACTTTTTCAGAATTGTTATTGGGGTCTCTACATGATTTGATTTTTTCTGTTATTGGTTGGGGGGGGGGGGGTAATTATTGTGCCCTAGTACTGATTCTAGGTGGATATCTAAAAACTTGCATATTAAAAAGAGCTTTCACATTCCTCCATGGGTCCCCCCCAGCAAACCTCAACATCCTTTTAAGATAGTGATGTGGGGAAGAGGTGCTGTGCTAAAACATAGGCTACCCCTTAATTTTGAGGGAAAGCATTGGGACTTGCATGGCACTGGAAAGGCCGAAGATGCTCAATGCACCCCATTTTTCTGTCAATTCAGGTTGATGTCTAGATAAGGATTTGGTTGGAAAATAATGGTGACCCTCATGCTGTTTGTTTCCAATTTAAAGGGCACTACTCTTTAAAAAAAAAGTTTCAGTTGGCGTGGAGCTCCATTTAAAATTAAAACACGGTTCAGGGACATTGCCATTAACAGAGACATGGCCATAGGTTCAGTACACTTTTATTTAGTAAGGGGAACTATTGAATTTAAGCCTAAAATCCAATAAAAATGTAAAAGTGTCCACATTCGGGATGCATTTTGCTCAGTGAAATTTTGTCACTTTTCCTCGGCCTAAATATATTATTTTTTTGTTTTAGGCTTTAGTTTTGCATGGATCAGCAAATCCTTAAACTGATTAAAAACTTGTCCATCTTTAGTTATGGTTACCAGCAAGTAAGGCAATAGATTTCCCAACCAATTACCATTTTATGTTAGTATCTTTAAAAAAAATGATGTATTGTTAAATAACTCTAAAGCAGTGAATGTGACTTTCTTAAACATTCACAGCAGGTAAATTTGCCAGGTGAATGTGATTTAAACGACAGTGATTTATCGCATATTGGTTAATGTTAGGTGAAAGTCACATTTACTGCTGTATAAATATGTCCTATAGTGTAATAAAAATGTATTTTGTTATAAAAAGCTGTAAATGTAGCAGTCAGCAGTTTTAATGCCCTGTACAGTGAACATTGCAAGATTTTCTCAAAACATTTTTTTTATCTCTATCAAAATCTAAAGTGTGTTCTTTTTGCAAGAGAAAAAATTGTGCAATGTTAACATTTTAATGTCAAAAGTGAAAAAAAATGAGAACTGTCAACCAAAATGTTATCTTCCACTCAACTCCTGACCACATCCATGCGGGAGTTACTATGTAGCCATATGTTTCAGAGGTCATGATTACACTGCTTAAAATAACACTTTTCTGTGGTGAGTATTTTGTGGTAATATCACTTTTCAGTAGAAATATTTAAGCTCTTTAGATCAAGACAAAACTTTCCATCTCTGTAGTTTACCCCCAAATATGCCCCAAGATCTGACTTTAAGCTATCTAACCACCATTTTGCTAGAATGTATGTAAAAAGACTGCTGAATCCAGTAACTGTCTGGGATGAAGAAATCCCTCATAAATATTGCAGCTAAGGTTACCTTAATCTCATTTTAAAATGCTGTACCCATGTATATTTATGTATTCTGCAGTAAAAGGAAGAATTTAAATAAATTAGATTTCCTTTTAAAAGCACACACAGTCATTGGTGGTGATCCCATTATTGTATACAAAAGTAAGTTGATTTTGTGTCCTTATATACTACCATATTAATCATTATATTTTATATTTTAACACAGGAAAGTATTATGTAATGCCAGAAACATCAGAAACTCAAAGTAAACTGTTGAAAGGAAGAAAAATTTAACTTTTCATAAGGGACATTTAGAGCCTATTTATAAAGAAGATGCAGAGTGATTTAGCTTATTGACCTGTTTCTTGGCTAGTTCTTAAAAGAAGTTTATTGACTTTCCTCCAGATACTTAAATGCTTCTCATACACTAGACAATGTTGTGGCAATTTGTCAGCTTTTAATTAGCTTTCAACTACAGTTGTTTCTAAGCTTCCAGCCAACAAATTACAAAAAAATTGGCCTGAAATCAATCAAAACCAACTCAATGACATTAAGAAAGGCTTTTCAATGAATCTCCACCTGTAATTTTACTTTGCAAAAAAAAAAACATGAAAATATTATTATTATCTAGTGTTTATATAGCGCTGACATATTACGTAGCGCTTTACAAAGTCCATTGTCATATCACTAACTGTCCCTCAAAGGGGCTTACAATCTAATGTTCCTATCATGGTCATATGTCCTTGTCTGAAGACAATTTTTTTGAGGAAAAGCCAATTAACCTAACTGCAATTAACTGATTTTTTGGGGGAGTGAGAGGAAACCAGAGTACCTGGAGGAAACCCATGCAGACACAAGGTTTTCCAGTGGACACTGCAAGTAGTAATTTCAGCACAGTTTACACAATAGTAATAGCCACTAAAACCAAAGAAAGAGAGTAGGACACTACTAACATATGTCTTATTTTCATATCTACCAAATAGATATGGTAGATATAAAATAATAAATTTCACATCTACCATACCTTTATAACAAATATTGTATCCTGAATACAGAGCCATTATCTGTAATTGATAAATTGAGTGAACTTTAAAAAAAAGTATCATTCATTTTTTACAGCCAGAAAACCTAGAACAGTCATTAGCTTTTTGTTAGCAAATGTTTACAATCCTGGACCAGATCATTTCTAGGGTTGCTGGATCACCCAGGTTAACTGATGAAAGTGTATTTTCTCCAGCCTTGGAGAGCTTTAATAAAACTTTATAAAAGGGTCTGTGAGTAGGGAGCTCATTTTGAATCTAAAAGTCCCCTTGAATAAGGGGCCCCAGATATCCACACCCTCAGAAATCAAAAAATGAATTTTTATTAATAAAATGTAAATCAGGTAAAATAATTGACTTATTTTCACCTTATCTCTGATGCAAGATATATTCGTATTTTATGCTGAATCTAAATATCTAAATATCTATATATGCCTAAAAATAAAAATTTATTTTTATTTAGTAGTAGCTGCTTAAGCATGAATACAAATGACAGAATCTCAGCTACAGACACGATGGGAAGGCATGAGCAAAAAGGTCACTGTTCCAAATATGGAAGGAGCTAGGGAAAGAAACAAGCAAACTAGAGGAAACCACAATCATACCAAAGCCAAAAATAAGAAACCTATAAAAGTGACAAAAAAGCCTGGACCCAGGCAGTAACCTCAAGCAAATAAAGAAGAACCATCTGTCTTCGAAATTTATCTGGCTTTTTTCCCATATGTACCCAAGATCTTCCTAAAAATCCTTTGATACTATAAAACTAGAAGTTTTAACTTGCAACATGGTGATCAATCACTGGAAGTCGAGCAGGGGAAGTATCATATTTAGTTATTAGCATAAAAGTGAAAGCTGTACACCGACACTCCCAAGGTATTTTAGGATTTGATTTGATATTCACCAGAACAAAAATGTTTAAACTTGAACTAATATGTGAACCTGTAATGTTCTGCAATTTCAGAGAAATAAATCATTGGAAGAAAGGTCTATTTCTGAAACTTTCATTCTGACAGATTTTTCAAAAATGGATCCTCAACTAATTATGATAAATGGAATCATTTTATGAGTAAAAATATTCTGTGAATAACATTCCTGTACATCAACAGATTTCTTTCTTATTTAACATCTACAATCTTAAGACCCATACAGGTTCTCAATTACGGTCATTCCAAATTTATGCTAGTGATTATTTTGGATGACATTTATAGGGATGATGACAAACACACTGCTGTTCTGCTCTATAGAGGGGAAACCCCAAATGTCATGTCAGTTATTTAGTAATCTGACACGGGAGATTGCTGAATAGTCAATCAAACCTGTAAAGAAGATAGATTTTCACTCAATATGATCAATTTTTTTGTTATAGTGAATAAATATTCTGTGTATACATGCACATTATGAAACAAAATCTTGCACAAACATGTTCTTAAAGCTAAACTCCAGCCTTACTTTCAGTCTCCTCACCTGTACTGAAAAATGAAAAATTCTGATTTTACTTCAAATTGGGAGCTCACAGTATACATTAGAAGTCAAAACACAACAGAAAGAGCCCACTTAGCTGAATTACATTCCCAATAATATAGCCATTTCTAACCCCAACTTTACTGTCCATGGCCCACCCTTCGTTTCAGTTCTTTCCGGCAAGGCTCAGCATCGCTTTTGGGCGTTACCTAGGGTGGTCTTCATACAGTCCTTCAAACCAACATCCTCTTATGATGGCATTTTCATATTTCCATCACCTGTCAAAAGCTAGGCCACTTTTTGGATCAATGCTTAGAGCTTTTAAGAAAGTACTGAGCTGTTCAAGAAGCTATGTTTGCCCCCCCCCCCCCCTAAAAATTATTATTAGCAAGTTGATGGGAAGGCTAAAATAAACGCAGATTAATATTCAGCTTTGTGCTGATGTGACAATATAGAACACGTACATCTATGCAAATACGCTATACAGTATGTTCTAAACCTTTTCCATTCTAGTCAAAACTTGTGTATATCTGCAACATTAAACTAACTTAAATGTTAAACCTTACCTCACACAACTTCTGATCCTCTGACCTTAGACCTAATACTTAAAATAAAATGAACTTTTTAAAGGGCTGCACTTAGCTAACTAGAAAGAGATTAGCATTGAAGATCATGGTCATGGAATTATCTGTCTTTAGCTAGTATATTCTTTCATCAATAGATGATCCTTTTTTACAAGATTAGGCAATTTCCTGTATCAAATTACATTTTTTGAAATAGAAAAGTTGCATTTAAAAGTTATTTATGCTTTAGGAATGTAATTTTATCATAGTGAGCTTGGGAGATAAATAAGGGAATCAGATTGGTTGCTTCATGTGAAAAAAGGACAGTTTTTTTCTTTATATATATTGGTATAAGTTCCTTTTGCTGCTTTGAATGTTCCAAGGAGTTGAATAAATCGGGGTAGGGTCTACTGGCCAAAGCAGAATTAAGTTCAAAGGATAAAGGTTTTTAAATGTTTAAGAAATTCTATATCTCTGTTTTATATCTCTTTGATGATAAAATAAAATAAAATAAAAATTGATATTTTTAGGGTCCTGGTATTGCCCAGTAATCCAAAAATCATATTTTATTTATGTTGTAAAAACGGAGTACAGCAACATATTTTATTTATGTTGTATCTACCGTAGTGTGAGGAAAATTCAAATCAGGCTCATACCATAGTATTTCATATATAAGGTGTTCAGGTCCCAAGCATTGGTTCTCTTTAAGCTCCTTCCTTAAAACTTCTAAAATATTTGCCTGGGAGAGACATTTGCTGATGTAGAATATTTTCCTTGTGTCTTGTTGCTGTACTCAGTCTTGCCATGGTGTATGACCTGTGATATGAAACTCCCACAACCTCACTTTGGTAGCAGAGTTTGGCTGTTCCTCATCCAGCATCAAGCCTCCTTCACTATGATGATCATTAGCAACTGTTTGGTATAAATAGGTCATACACCTGACTATATTCTTACAAGATCTTTGACTTTGTGTAAGTGTACTTGTAAGGCCCTGGTCTGGCACCAGTGCTCAAAAGACGCCAATTCCTCAATCTAAAGCTGCACTCTTCACCTATGGCCCTAAATCCCTGCTCAGCTTTGAGCACACATCAGTTTCCCCATGACTTCTGTGTGCAAAGGATGATGTTGGGGAAGGACTAGCAGAGGATTGGAAGCTAGATAATGCAATACAGGAGGATCCAGCAGAGGCAAAGTACCGATAAGAGCCAGAGGTCATACAGGTAATAATTCTACCAAAGTATCAGAAAGTAAAGACAAGCAGAGTCTGGGTCACATAAACACACCAGCAGCAGATCAGCCAACTTATTCCTTAATCTCCTTGCTGTTTGGTGGTGCACAGCGCAGGATGGGCCAGATAAGCATTTCCTAACATGTACCTATAAGAATTGATGCTTGTAGTTGAGGGCAAAGGGTAGTCACACCAAATACTCACTTTCCATTTGATAAACTGATAAGAATAAATAATTAGAATTTATATATAGTGTGAAAGCCTTCTTCTTCATTCAGACATCAACAACCACCAATAACATTATCCCATATGGACAGTAAATATCTAGAAATCAAAAAAATGGGACGGGGGAGGGGACAGGGAAGATAAAGTGAAGATGTTCCTATCTGTGAGGAGCGTTCCCATCTGTTAGTAGAACTACAAATTTAGAACATGTTTTCTTGTTCATTTGACTTTATCCTGAAAGTGAGAAACTGTCTACTGTTTTAATGTTTATAGGATGGTTAAGTCTTTTTAGAACTGATGCTTTGGGTAGTTGATGGAAACATCTATTATCTACTTGTATAGAATTTACAGAGAGAATCAAGAATTCAGTGGACAGGAAAAGAAAAGATTTGTCGAGGAGCCAACGGTCATTAAAACAGCCTAAACCAGATTTTCAGTTTTGTCTCTTTCAAAAAACTAAATGAAAATAGAAAAAATAACAAATATAATTTAATGTTCAATATTATTTACACCAAATTACCTTTTTAGTATTTTTTTTACCCATAATGCTTCAAATGTATGCACAATGATCAAGGAAAAGTGTTGCAAAGAAAATGATATGTTTAAATAAAGGAAAATTGAAAGCAGTACCTTTCAGTAGGTTCAATGCTGACACCTGGTTGAAAAGAAACAGTGACCAACAGGCTTTCTAGTAAACAAGTCAAACAAATGTGTCTGAAAGTATTATTACATTGAACATAGATAGTCAGCCAGCGGCACCTTGCCAATGATAGCTTCTATTCTCGGTGAAAGGATGAAGGTTATATTTATTTAAATAAGACATACAGGCGAATAGACAGCAAGTGGCATCGTGCCACAGAAGCAAGCTATTCTTGGAAAAAGGATTAGGCTTATATTTATTTATATAAATTAATTATGGGGCATAGAGAGAACAGAAGCATGCTTCTTTCAAAACGGTACAGCAGAGAGGAAAATAGAAGATGCAAGTCTTTCTGTAACATAAAATATAGAAAATAAATAATCCCAGGTCCCATGGACAAAGATTCTATTTTAAGGCAATATGAGCATCCTCACTTTGTAAAAGTTTGAATTTGCTTTCATTAGGAAACATCTCACAGATTTATTTATTTTAAGTAGACAGACTGAACCTGTAGCAAAAACATTTCTGTCTGTTATAAAGTGCAAAAAGGGCATAATATAAACCTATATGTGCTAGTTTAGGAAAAAGAACATTTGAGGATAGCAGTTATGTAAAAATGGACCCTATTTAAAACATTTATTGTAGGATGAAGGGGAGACATAAAAAACAATGTAGGTGTCCACAGGTGTTCCTTAAAGAATGCTACATTTGCTATTCAAGAGCATTTGCGTTACAAAAACATTTGTATTTAAATAGCAATTGCATTTATGTTTGAATAACTATTGTGGAGCAAATGTATGCATTTGAACGGCAAACAGCATTTGACAAGAAAAGGATGTGTTTGGCTTGCTATTTCTGCACTTCAAATGCACCCCGTTAGGACATGCTGCATCCAAAGAAACATAGCGCAATGTGAAGCAGGTCAAATGATGGCACCTTAACTTCTATAGGCACTGCCTAAAGAAAGGAAATGGGATATTGAGAACCTATGTTTGAGGTGTACTTCAAGTGAACATCTGCTGGATTAGTACAGTTTTAATAAATATCAAAAATGTCCCAACCAACCAAGATATTGGCATACCAAAAGTCAAATCTACTAGTTTGCTGCAGCAGGCAGCTTACACACCATTGTCAGGTCTCAACTGAATCACTGCATGGTGACTTTTATTTGGATGATGATCCCTTATGCTGGTTGGCTAAACCTTTGTTTTTCTCTTGCCTGTCCCTAGGATAGGATATTCCCCCTGAAGAATCGTGTCATTCCGGCAAAAATTATTTAAATATAATTTCCTGTCATCTTTGTATTTATCAATCATTAATACCATTTTATTTGATCTGTTAACTGTCAACCCTTCTTGCCACACAAATTCCTACTCCGGGCATCACCTCTAGGTGAACAGCTATTGGCTTTCTGGCCTTATATTTGTGTTTTACCAATACACATATATGCCTTTCTGACATATAGATACCTTTTAAGAGGTCATCCTAGAGGAAAGCAACTCATCCTATAGTTGGCATTCTTATAAAGTAAGATGCTGGTTAAGGATGATCATTGGTCAGCAGTGGTCAAGCACTGGCCATTGCCTAATTTCTTTCTGCTGTCCTATCTAGAACTTGCTGCATGCAACGTGTTTGCGATCATCTGCCGAGCTATTAAATTAGACCAGACTTCTTGGCCTTTTGCAACCTATTTCCTCAGTTTAGTATCTTTTACTACATCCAATATTTTTTTGGTATTTCATTGCTAAATTTGACTGTCTTTATAACATTAAATATTGAAAACTTTCATTTTACTTGCACGTCTCTGTGTTATCTCTCCTTGTACACTCGAATTTAACCCATCAATATTTACATAAACTGTCACAAATCATATTCGTGACGTAACAACATCAAACAAAGCAAAACCACACTTGTAGGCGCCCTTGAACACCACTCCTCTAGACTTAACAAATTTTGGGACTTTTTCCCAGATCTCTTTTAAAATTGTCTCTAGTTTCATTATTCAGAAGTAATTTCTTAAAGAGCTTATGTTTAGGTCCAAAAGGGATTCCGGGAATAGGTGGCATTTGCTGGGCTGAGTCACTAGATGTCTGCTTTTACCTCTTGGTGGGTCCAGCTGTGAGATCTCCCTACCAGAGACCCTACCATGGTGTTTGGGTCTTTCTACCCATGTTAGGTAGTTCTGTGTCTTGTCATCCTCTAAAGACAGATTGTACCATTTGTCTACAGGATTTTCAATCTGTAGATTGAATGAAGTATTATAGAATCTATCTAGCCTGGGTGGGCATTTGAAAATACCTTACATATTCAGAACTTAGTTTATCAGTAAATAGACCATAAGTACACTTACCCTTTACTGCTTTATCTCCCTTTTGGCAATGGTCTGTTCATAGATTATGTGTTTATGTATGCATATGTATGTCTTTTGCATGTATATGCGCTCCCTTCTTTCTGTATGGACTACTGTTGAAATTTTTGCACATTGCTACCTCCTTATCAACACCATAGACTACATTCGCTATAGGGAAATCAATCTCTATTCTAACATGCTCTGGAAGGACTTTCTATTGAAGTAATTCAACTGTGATCACATGCTAGCCTGCATGTTAATGTTTACCCTTTGTTGTAAGCCAGTATTCAGTGCGCCCCTCTTCATAGGCCAAACATGCTGATCTGACTAATGAAAAATTTCCTTTGTATAGAACAATTTTTTTTTAACCAGCCATCACCTGGGCACCGTAGATAGCTTTAGTGTTTCCTTTAAATGCTATATAATGCAGTCTGTATCGAAATTAAAAGTCTAAAACAATCCACCAGCAAGGTATGGCCAGTGAAAAAAAAATAGAAAGCAGGCTGTAAACTTTGCAAAATTTCAGGCAAGTATTTATCTGGCCTGAATTAGGGAAGGAGCGAAACTTTTTTTAGGCTACCTAGACAGGTAACATATGTATGCTTGACATAAAAAAAATCAACCTTTAATGCTCAAGTTTGCTCATCTTTTTCTATCGCCCCTTCCTACCTCCAATTATGGGTACTGCTGTGAACATTAAGGCACAAAGCATAACACAAAATTCTTTTTTGGTCCTTGGTTGCAAGTAAATATAAACATCAATGTGTGTGTGTGTTGAAAAATGAGAAATGGAATTATGAATCATTTTATTTCATTTGTAACTTTAACTAATAAAAATGCTCAAGTTTTCAGAACCTCCTATAAAACTATGCATGCATAAGACTGCTTTCCATCTTCTAACACTTCTGTCGTCCAACTTGGCTGCTTTCATTTTTATTCATCGTATACATTGACCAGAATGATATTAACACTACTAACTGAATTATTTATTTCCAGATATCTACTAATGCTTAAAAATGCCTAAAACTAAAACTTTTTTTCTCTTTTGGATTGAAGCAAAAATAGTAGCAGTAATAGTAGTAACTCTGGTAGTTTGTGTGTGTCTCATTGGGGGGATTTTCTTTCACATTCCATGTCAAAGCATACCCTTCTACATTTCAAAGACATAAAAAGGTATAGCTTGGCATGTTCTGTCTCTGTCTAAACTCTGGCCCCCAAATCATCTCTAGATTTGCCCAAAATCCCTTTTAAAAAAGGTAAAAAAAAAACAAATAAATAAAATATAGTATAGGAAGCATATGAAGATAGGGAAAGGGCACTGCTTAATGCCAATAAGGGACATCTGGCAGCCCTACAAGTGAGAATAATAAATGTGTGCAGAAAGGAAGTGTCTGGTCCTTAGGTTGGAGCTCTGGGTAACAAATCTAATAAACAAAGAGAGTTATTTATTACCCTGCAATGTGCTTAGTTTGGTGTGCAGCTGCAGGAAGTGGCATCCGGCCCTTCTCCAAGCTGTAAGTGAATTCCCAGGGGCTCTGCCTACTGGCTTCCCTGCCTCACCACAGTAACAGTCCAATTTATCACTACTTGAAACATGAACAGGCTGACCTATGGGATATGAAGCTCTGGTATACTGTCAGCACCACTGATCACCAAGGAATTCAGGACAGTGACTCGCCAACCAGGCCAATAAACATACACAATGCACACATATGTGTTGGCTGAGCTGCCAGGAAAAAAGTAAATAATGATACAGACCTTTATAGCTGGTACAGAGACAAAACAATTGCACTGGCAAAATCAGAACGGATAACCGGTTTGGTAATCTGTTAAGGGTATGAAAGTCCAGTCAAAGACTGGTGTGAGTCCAGGATGACCTGGGCTCAGGGAAAATAGTGCAAATGATGCTGCCTATCAGACTGGGGACATCTAAAGATAGGAAAGAAGCATTTGAAATTTATGAATTAAGAGTGATTGTTGATAAAATAAGTTGCTTTATTTTATCTTTAACGTGCAAATATTATGCATAGTTATGCTTTAACCAAATCCCATAGTTTAACACCTGTAACTTCTTTATACAAAGTTGCCTTTAGACCTCAAGTGCATTGGCTAACACTTAATTATCTCCCATATAAAAGAAAATAGTCCTTCAGCTGATTGTTGAAATGTAGTTATACAAGATAATATTTAAATACCAATTCCTGGCAAAAGTATTTTTTGTTTTGTGTCCCTATTAAAAATATTTCACTGTATTCCTATTAGGATTATTCAACAGAAGAACACAAAATAAGGAAAAAAAAAATACCTGATAGAGGTTGTACATATTTCTGATTCCATCCAGCTATAATAAGTTGGCTGAAGTAACCTTTGCCAAATATATGATTCCAAAGATTGTTTATTGTTAATACTGTTAGGATATAAAATCATTAAATGATAAAAATCATTATATGATGCAATTTTGTAAGAATAAGAAGCAGATAATATTGAAAATATAAAAATATAGAAAATGTTGTCTGTTATGAATAACATTCTTTGGAGATATTCAGCATTGTGGATGGCATAGACCGTATCCTAGTAACTATTATACAATACAAAGAATGATGCAATGTAGGATGCATATGTTCACCTAAAAAGAAATACACTATAACTAAGGTATATGAAGAATGGAAATATACTGTATGTTTAGGTCAGAAGGAAGATCACCATATTCATCCAGAATTTAGTGAATACTATTTTGGAATCTAGTTCCACATGAAGTAGCTGAATTTGTAATTTATTAAATTTGTGCCTACATTCTAACATAAAACAGCCTTTTGGAAACTATTTTGGACCATATGTTTTTACTAGAAGTAAGTTCTTGAAAATATTGATAAGTGGTAAAGAAATTGCTGAATGCTGACCTGTATTTTAGGAAGTAGCTGGTGGTCAAATACAAAGTGCTGTATGTTTATGAGTTTGAAAATATTTAAAGGTTGAGTTGCCGTTTAGATTCATTAATCATAGGTCTTGGTTCTGCTCCATCTGGACCCATACAAGCATGTATTGTTACTCTTTAATGTGATAAAAAACATCTGGTGAGGCTAAAATGTTTTTTTGAAGAATTGATTCTATGTGGAGAAAATGGTAAAGGAGACTGCATGCCAAACTGCTCATGGCTATTTACTATCGTTCCCATAAACAAGAACTTTATGTAGTGAATTCATGATTGTTTTTAACATCCACATATGTATAAACCTGGGTCAATAAGGTACATTAAGTCTGCCGAAAGCAAAGGCATTCTTGCATGAATAGCATGAATGGGGCAAAGAAAACTGTGGATGGTAATTATTAACACTACCAGTACTGTAATATCTCTAGCATAGGGCTAATTTGTTTGCTATGACCTTGCTGCTGCTGCAAATCTAATAGAGACTGATTTGATTACCTTTTTCTACAAGTTGATCAATCATTTTAGTAGTAAGGAGGTCACATTTTAGTGTAATTGCTTCTGAGGCAGCCCCATGTGCTGTGAGTTTGGGATCCCAAAAGAAAACGAGTTCACTCAGAGTATGCATTATATCTGAAAATTGTGCCAAAGGAATAAGCTTGCATTGGAACATACAATCGTTAATGCATGAATTCATGTATATGTTTCAATATGTATCCAAACAGGAATTGTTGAAACACAAAAAAAACTTACATCTAGCTTAAAAAAATAATGAGCCCATTGGCAAGCTACAATTACACAGACAGTAGTTTTCAAATTATTTTTTTTTTCTTTTGATAAAGGAAGCCTATCTTAAATTGTTGCCAGTGGGCTCATGCATTGATAATCTGCATAGATTTAATAAGAAGAGTTAATAATTCCCACTTTGGTACTGCATCATTTTACTTTTGCCCTAGTATATTTATTTTATCATTGGGCCAGACTAATTGACTAGTATCAATATTGTTCACTATTGCTATATATATATATATATATATATATATATATATATATAATGACCTCCTACCACTATGGCTAGCAGACTTGCTTTGGAATGTTGGTGTTCAGTGCATTCTTTATTGAGGCAAGAGTCCCATGCCTCTCTATAAATAATGAATGTAAGGATTAGATCACGTGTGTGGGAAGAGATTGGGAAGAAAGGTTTTCTCAGTTATTTCTCAGACTCTGCCCACCATTGTGATATTATTAATTTCTTACTGGGAGAGAGGTGAGCTTACTCGCCATAAACTTGCCTCACCTAAAGCACACCTAAACTCCAAAACAAAAAGGTAAAAAGGAGGTAAGGCTCATTGAGTTCAATTCCAGGGTTAGGGAAATATTACTGGGGAAAAGGCCATTGAATTGGGGACTTTGTGCCAACTGAAGTACCCTTTCTTAGGAGGGGAGGTGCATGGGTTGTAATTTGAGTGCACAGGCCTTTCCTGCAACGCAATTCCTGTACGTAATGACCTGATATTTTAGTAGGCTACAGCTATTCTTTGCCATTTGGGGGCTGACAGTGCCCTGCCAATACCTAGTTTTGGTCTAGGAGATCCTGCAGTATAGTGTTCAGCACTGTGTGAGGATAATGAAGTGACACAGGTACTTGTCACTAAGCATACAGTACTAAATGTATGGGATCTGCCCATGCACTGAGATTTTCTAAATTTCATTTTAGTAAATAACCCCTATATTAGGGTCCCACTAGGGCAGGAGTGTCCAAACTTTTTGCAAAGAGGGCCAGATTTGGTGAGGTGAAAATGTGTGGGGGCCGACCATTCAGCATGTCCTCAGGGTTAGTGTTGGCATGGTCTGCGCAGGTCCCGCACAGCACACACCCACCAGGGTGACGTGAGGGATTCCCTGTGCACGGAGTCCGGTGTCAGTGCGGGCCCTGTGCAGAGTAGGTGTGGTCCATGCGGGTCCCACACAGCACACTCCCACTATAATGTTTCCCTGTGCACACATGGGGACTCCCGTCCTACCGATTATGCCCGCCGAGTAGCAGGTCGATAATTGCAAGGCGGTTGATCAACTCTAATAAAATATAAAATGGCTTTTTTTGTACGCATGTATTTTATATTGTGGTCAACAGTGCTGGCGGGCTGCATATTAATGATTTTATGACAGAGGCTGCGGGCCGGTTGAAATCTGAACATGAGATGCAATTGGCCACCGGGCCGGACATTGGATATGCCTGCACTATGGAGTGGTCACCAATAAACCCAATAAGGAATTGCTCTTTGAAAAAGTCCATGTGACTAAGCCCCTGTATGGGGATAAATTATCCTGTTAAATAAAAATTAGGCACCTGGGTATGGGAGCCATTTGTGATGTGGGACTTGTGTGCTATGTAGTTTGTGATAGGCTAAAGGGATATGTTCTGTGCTTTGCCTTTGTAGATGTAACCTTCCCGCCAACTTTGCGTTTCTCGTTTTTATTCTTTTTTCTGCATAACGGTGAATGCCCTGCATCCTAACGTTATTTGTACCGAATATGTTCTGAAATGTTCATGCTGCAATCCTAGTGCCTTCTAAATGTAATGTCACAATTTTATCCTGATATATCTATTCTTGATGTAGCGTTATTGCAATGTGTTTGTACTGTTGTGGCCTGCACGTAAAATGTAAAATAAAAATAAAGAATGTTATAAAAAATAATTACAGTGTCCTTGTTTTCATTGTAAATTCCAAATACAGATACATACTTAAGTTCCTGAATATTACAAAAGAAAAATGGCTGCATTTTTCTAGATGTTAAATAAATAATCAATTTTATCCCAAAATATCCCTGACTGAGAACAGTTTACAAAAATGCCTTTGTTGGGATAGCATCACCCCTTTATTTTATAAAGTTGGGACAATTTGTCCTGTTTTGGGTCCACTGCCATAGCACTTACTTTTTAGGCCATCCTCTCGGTTCAGACCCAAATACCTGTCTGTTTCAATAATTTTTTTAAATTAAATTTTATTTTTTCAGCCAGTGAGCATTTCTTATGCTTATGTGCACTTGCAACATTCCCGGTGGAGAATTCATTACTGCCAACGAAACACACATACCTGAAAGATTCCGCACCAGGGAATATTTCTGGGAATGTGAGATTCACTGTTTTATAAATAGACTACTAAGTGAAAATGATCTTTTAGGGTAAAAATTCACTTTGCTAAGTAAGCATGATAAACTTGGTATATGGTAAAAGATGTTTTCCATAAATCACATACAGAGTATGAATTTCACTGTTCTGGCTCTGTGTTAGTTAATCATTCAGCCTTAAGAGTTCATCCAATGACAGCAGCATACATCTTATGGTATTAAAAAATCAAATAACATACTGCATAAATCTTGTATGACAAAGGTCTGAACAATGTAAAATCCAAATTTAGAATAGGATAGGGACTTGTCTTTAAACCTTTAAACTTCTGCCAAACTTCTGAAACAACTGCAATCTATGCAAAATAATATATAGGTAATTTACAGTAATTGAATTGAACGACTGTATCGTACGATAACATGGTGGTAGCCAGAAGAGTTATTGATTTTGGTGTAGATAGATAGATTAAATTCCATCTATAGGCAAAGCATTTCCACCTTCCATCCCTCTATCCTGTAACCCCACATTAAGTCACCAGCTCAAAAAAAACACAGCAATTGGTTAATCCCACTAGCTTTGTAACTGTCCCATGCTGGCACTAATTTAGCAGTGATAATTGCAATCCAGTACTGCAGTCTTAGCACCCACCAGCTGGTCACCTCTAGTGATGGCATTATATTTTGTAGTCTTCTGGAGCTCTGCATTGTATAGGATGGAAAACTTGGGGCCCAGTGCATCAAACAACTATAGATTTTGGTAAGTTAAATAAGCCTTTAGCTTCCATTTTTTACTATTAGTAAGGAAATTATCCCAAGTTCAGCTTTAAACTGCAGACATCTATGTGCGTAGGGTCTGTGGCCATGCCTAGGGACTCTGTATATATGAAATGCCGGCAATGTCATGACAATGTTGTCTTAAATAAATGTAATTGCACATCAAGCAGAATGTCTGCTTTAAATTTGCTTTAATTTTTTCCTTTTTTTACTTGTCTATTTTTTCTTTTGGTGATGGTCTGCAGAGTGGTAAAATGTCTTGTTCATGTTTTAAGTAAATGCCTGTGATCCAGAGAACAACCAGCCAAGGACCTGACAGAAAAAAAGAAAAGTGAAATTTAGCAGGGACTAAAAGTGCTTATAAAGCATAACTTGGAAAAAGATAAAATGAATTACGTTGTTTGAATATCTGTGTTTTCGTGGTACTCAGTGAAAAACATGTAGGAAATGTGGTTCAAATACAGATACTAAAACAAAATTCATAGTGCCTTTTCAGCACATAACTATTCTGTTCTGTTAAATACATCCCAAACCTTTACACCACCTTTACTCCAAAAAAAATTACATTGCGTGAAAAAATATTTATTTCTCTGTTACAATTTCAATTTCAAGAGGATCCTACCAATGTGCAATCTGTAGGTGCCATTGTGTAGGGGAAATCACACCTGTCTTTTTATTCTAACCAATTTGATTCCCTTTTTATTAAGTGGGAATCCAATATCTGTTCATCATTTTTTAATCTGCAGGTCAGGGGATCTCATACTACTGTAATTTATAGTGCTAAAAGTATCTTATACTATTTAATTTTTCTGGTGGCCCATGCCGCATATCACCCCTCTATTCCAGCACTACACCATCCGTCAGTCTATTTGGCATTTAACATTTCCAGCAGTGTTGAATACTTGTCACTGGTAAGGCTTGTAGTGATATAGGGGTCAGAGGGTGGAACCACGACATACAACACAGGCATCTAATACCCAAAAGTTTTAATTGGGAAAATGACTAATGGAAGCTGCATTGTTGAAATGCATGTAGAAGAAAGAGGCTGCAAGAGAGTTGAGAACAGGAGCCCTTTAAAAAAAAACACTTTAACCTCCCTAGCGGTAACCCCGAGTGTGACTCAGGGTAGAAAAAAGTTGCTGAAAGTGGTAACCCCCAGTCACACTCAGGGTAAGTAAACCTATGGAAGGTAATAGTAAATACAGCGCTTACCTGATCCGTCGATGTCCCACGTCGTCCATCGCCGCGATCTCTGTCCTCTTCCTTCTTCTTCCGTCCGACTTCTGCACCCGATGAGTCATCGGGGAGTCCCGGTGAAGTCAGTGCGTGTGTATGTTGCTGGCGGGGCGGGAAATTCAAAATCCATTTGTATTAAATTCAATACAAAATAACTGTATTGAATGCAATACATTGGATTTATATGTGTAAAAGCAATACAATGTTTTCAAGAACATTTATTTTGCAGTATATTTAATAGTAGAGTAGAGTATAATAATAGAATAGTAGAGTATAATATGTATTTTTTTTTTAAAAATTAAAAAAAATTAAAAAAAAAATTTTTTTTTAAATTTAGATTTATTTTTTTATTAAATGTATTGTTTTTACATGATTTTGTGTTTTAAACTTTATTATACCCATACTATTATATTATACTGTAAAATAAATTTTCACGAAAAACAATGTACCGCTTTTAGACATACAAAACCGCTAGGGAGGTTATTATGCGTGAAATGGCAAGATTGTCATTCTGCAAGTAGAGAACTGGGAGCACTGGATGAAAAAAGAAGCCTGGGACAGTGCAGGGGCATGATAAGGGTAGGTGGAACCTGTGTAAGCAAAGCCACCTCAGACGGGGAGCTGTAACACACTAACCACAAAAAGCAACTGTTCACCGGGAGCTCTTAGAAACACCAATATTGAGCACATAATTATAACACTGAAGACTTATTGATTATAGCAATTCCATTAGAACTTTATGTTGATGCATTGTTGCTCTCCTGTACCATGACATGACTATGCTTGTTGTTCTGGTTGCAGGGCCTTTGGCTTTGGTAATGTTATTCTAGTTGTATTTTCATATATGTACGTGAATTTTGTATCTGCTTTATGTAAAAATTTACTTAAATAGTTGGTATTACACTTATGTATACATATTTTCTTGTTTAGAATACTTACCCCCTATACACCTGAAGAAGCAGACTTGTTTTTGTGAAACGTGTAGAGAATAAGAATGTTGTAATGTTGCCCTAAATGAGAACCTCGATCTTGGATGTCATGTTTTCATGGGCAACCACATAACTTAGGAAGGTTTAAGTTGTATTGATATATTAATATTATTAATATTTTTATTATTATTATTATTAATAATAATAATAATAATAATAATAATAATAATGGTGTTTGTTGTATATGCCGCTATAAAATCTCTGTTAGTAGAAAAATATTCAAAATTGGGATGTGGCTTTGTTTGAATAGGCAGACCATTGGGATCTATTTGGATCTACTATTTCCATCTACTAATATTTGGAAACGAATGGCAAGATTCTCATTCTGCAAGCAAAGAATTGGGAGCCCTGGATGAAAAAAAGCCTGTAACAGTGCAGGGACATGGTAACGGTAGGTGGAACCTGTGTAAGCACTCATCTTAAGGAGCAACTGAATCAACAGACATCTTTCTCCTGGTGGGGGTAAAACATGCACACAGACTCAGTCTCTTTTTTTGTCTACAGATTTTAGAAGTCACCCACTTGGATACATTGACCTCTATAAACACTTCTCTCTAAACTAGTTCATGAAAATTTCCCTAGTTGAATTTCACCTCTATGGATGATCTCAAACATACTCTCTGCTTGGGAAACAGCCCCTCTCTGACAGTCCGGTATCTTTGAGCATACATGGGTTCCTTTCTGCATCATAATATTATTTATCACGATTCTCTTCTCCATTGCAGATATCTCCAGACCTCTAAGGCATAGGCCCCAAGTCCTAGTCAGGCCAGACCCCAAGAATGGACCAGCTGGGTCCCAAAGCCTTCCCAGAAAGCCTTCTCCTCACTCTGAATTTCCAGGTACTGTATTTATCAAATTCCCTAAACTCACTCATTGGGACCTCTCTACTATATACCCAGGAACCCTACCGGCAGCAGGAGAAGGCAATCAATCACTGGTAGAAGATTCAATAACATAACTCCAATATCACCACACCTAGTGTTCAAGAAATTTCCGTTTTACTAAATTTAAACCAGGGACATTCTGTCCCATAAAGAGTCTCTTTATTTATATCCTTGTTTTATACAAAACTAAAAAAAAATGGCTAGATACACAACCTAACACTCCATACAAAAAAACATGACAAGGTCCCGCAGTGGTTTATATATGATTGTTATAGAGACCCCAGGGAAAGAAGGACATTTCATTTTTCCTGTTTATTACCCTTAAATATTAGATATGTAGCTTTACTAGACACAGATTTGAAAAGCTTTGTGGAAACCACAGATGTAAAAACTCAAAAAACAACAAGGCTTTTATAAAGGATATTTGTATTCCTGACTTTGAGCTCGTGAAAACTGAAATGTTGCATCTGTGAAATGCCTCATCGGTTTATAAATTGCATGAAGACTAGACATCAAATGTAAAAGCCAGAAAGTGCTGCTTGAAGGCTAAACATTCACATAAAATAATTTATGTCTGTTCTGAACTAGTCCCCTTCTTTAACTTATACTTTATGTGGGATGTAGACAGTAGCACATCATCCAGACATGTTATTTTTGTTTTAACTGCTGCCATGTCTATTGTTAATAACTAACAACCCCCCTGTATGGAAATGTGAAAATGGCAGATAGACCCATAATATATAGTAGAATCAATGATAGACCTAAAACAATAAACTGAAATGATCCCCAATTTTTATTACAGTGTTTTAAAGAAAATGTAATGCCTCAGCATAATGAAGTAATAGTGGTTATATAAAATGATACCTAGCATAAAATCTGCAAAATCAAAATCACCGAGATGACCTTTTGGCCAACCTTGTTAATAATAAAAGTAGTACTAAAACTTTTTTTTTTTTTTGACAAAGTGAGAAAAGACAATACAAAACTCTATACAAAGGATGCGAATAGTTGCCGCTATGTAGAAGTTGCATTATCTATCAATGCAATGTAAACTTTACATACAATGCAACCTCACATGTTACATCTCACTCTGCCACTTTTTCCTATTTTTCCCTTTAATTACAAACTCACTTTATGATATAACCATTGAACAAAGATAAGGGTAGAAACAAACCCAATACGGGTAACCAAATACTTCGCTGGTACGATTGTATCAATTGGGTGACGGTATGGAATCACTAAACTTTGCTTTTGTAATATGAAATAAAATTAGATAAAGGTGAATTAGACCCTGCTCCTCTTGTATGTTATCATATTGATCTACTGTCATTCACCAAACTCTAGTGTGCACCTGGTCATAATAAATCGTGTAGTTGAATAGGTCTATGACGTCCTGTAATTGAGAAGGGGATAACGTGTGCTTCAGGTACGGCATCCAGGTGCCAAAAAACTTCTGTGGGTAGGTGTCTAGGTGTTGGGTGGCCTCCGTCCTATCTATTAACATCAGTGCTTGGATATATTTTAGTAGTTGTGTAATAGTTGGGGGATTGGGTTTCAACCAATTCTTTTAAATACATTTCTTTGCCGCTGTATCAAATTTTAATACAGCAGCCATATTTGAATCTCTAAGTTATGTGCACACTAGTGATTTTTTAAAGCAGCACTTATGTACTAAAAAAAGTCTGCTAATTGCACATTTGATATCACACAGATCTTTTAGTTCACTTAGTAATTTGCTATGATACATGGAAGAGTTGCAAGTAAACCAAACTGGCAGATAAAGTACTCAAAATTATATTTAAACATTGGGTTTATGTACATTTACTTTTTTTCTTTATCCATAAATGGAGTTTATTTGATCCTATAAAGTTTTTTAAAGATGTTTATTATCATTGGTAAAAGTCATTATTAATACAGAATGGTACAGATGAGACAATAAATGGTAATTCTTATTTTTATTAGCTTTTACTATTTTTTTCCTGATCTCTACATTGAAAGTTTGGAGGTTAAGATCAGAGTGAGAAGATAAAAATACAGCATTGAGCCCACCAAGGGGTAATAGTAGCTTGCAGTTACATGTATTAGATTTTATTGCACTACTACTGTCAAAAATCAATTTCATCTAAATAATTCACTCATTAGGTTTTTATTAACCTTTCATATGTAAAGTTTGCATCTCCTGGCTCTTTAAATAAATTCCAGTACCATATAAAATTAAATCTGCTAAAAACAGGGGATGTATCCATATAATAAAAATGAATGTTTGTGCTTTAAAATGTAAATATAATTCCTAAAAGTCTGCAGTGTTATTAATAAACTTTTTGATAGAGACTTTTGATTATAATTCTGTAAGACATTAAGAACATTTCCTGCATATATTTCATTGTGATGGTTTGAACAGATGGGGAAATAGCAAACCAAAGGAAATATGAAACAAGGTTGTGGTTATTAAACCCCTTTGCACTGCCTAGAGGCAACCATTTTAAAGGCTTGTAAAAGGAGCCCGTAGGGTCCTCAAGGAGAAGCATGATAACCACAGATGTCTAAAGCAATGTCCACTGATACCATATTTTCCTAGGCAAGCACATTTGATGTATGAATAACTAAGTACATATATTTTATTATCTATTGTGTACAGTGGGCAAAAGAAAATTTAGCATAATCCATAAATTGTGTTGCACTGCCATGTATTTTAGTTTAAAGCACTATTCCTGATAACCAGCTTAGTATAAAAATAAAACACATTTGTAAACTTATTTGTAATACCATTTACCTGCTCCTGTCATTTACATTCTTTTGCCACTCTGCATAGGAATTATGCCGATAATCTTTACAATAATTATATATATATATGACTGTGAGCAGAGAATTTATTTTGCTCTTTCTTTTAGCTGTGCCATGATCACCTTCCCAATACGACTTACAACGCATAACAATACAGAACAAATTGAGAATTTTTTCAGAAGAAGAACAAACAAATTAGTCTGTCCAAACTGTTTGCCCCATTGTATCTTTCACAATTATTCGATGTAAACTAGAAAAACTTTAGTTGGAAGATTTTGGTTAGTAGTTTTGTATTTATGAAGTTTTTCTCACATTATTTAGCAAATAATTAGAGTGTCCAATGCATCTGAGGATTACCACAAAAAAATGTTGAATCTCTAAAACAGGCACCGCCATGTGTCCTTCCCTTCAAGCTGAGCTTACTGTCAATCATGGAAGAAAATCTACTCACATTCTCCAAGCACAGTGGTTCCAACCACAGCTCCCTTTTCATAGATTTCATCACTCCCTTCTCATAGTACTCACAGCGGGGTAAAGTAAGCAACATGTTCACTGGAATGAAAATCTCAATAGCAGCACATACTTACCTTTCTTTTGCTTTTCTACACTCATTCAACTCTGGAAATGAAAGTCCTGTTTATGCACTGAGTTTCTGAAGAAGTTTACAAAGGGTTATTGACTCCTTGCATGACAGTGGACTACCAATAAAATATTGGATCTGATTTAATAAAGGTCTCCAAGGCTGGAGAGGATACACTTTCATCAGTTAGGCTAGGTGATCCAGCAAACCTGGGGTGGATTTCTTCAAAGTCAGTTGCTAGCAAATGTTTTGACTCCTGAACCAGATCCATTCCAGGTTTGATGGATCACCCGGCTTCACTGTTGAAAGTGTATCCTCTCCAGCCTTGGAGAGCTTAAATAAATCAGGCCGATAGAGTGAATCACAAGGTTCCCTAATGTACTAGGTATTTCTTTCGATTCCCAATGTTAAACAGTGGCCTGCTTATTTTGTTCCCAGTGGTGAACATTAGCCTGGGTATTTTTTTTTCTTTTCCCGGTGCTAAACACTAAATCTATTTCTTTGTCATTAATGAGCAAAAACAAAAGTTTATCTGTTTTTTTGTCTGGCTCAGTTTGATCATCCAAGACTTTTGGAGAATTACGCAGAGAAATCCATTTTTACTGTTTACAGCAGAAGCACTGTTGTAAAAGTTGTCACTTTTAGTACCTTATCCCAACTTGTTACCCCTTACCAGCAGTGACATAGCAGCCTTAAGCCTTCTAATGTCTAATGCAAACACTGAGTTAAGGGAGAGCTGGGTGAGCCGATGCTACCATAAAAGACTTTATGGCTTTTCTAGTAAATTTGAAGATGTATTGCTCCACAGTCACCGCAGTTACAAAGGTTAGTGGAGGCTTGTTTAAAAGCTCAAAACTGCTTGTTAAAAAAAATGAGAAAAAAGTATTGGTGCAGCTGGTCATTATATATGGTCCCAACAAAACAAGGTATTCCTAATCTTCCCCACAAATATAGAAAAAAAACTCAGCTAGCTCTCTTCCTAGATATTTAAATGTCTCCTCTTGTCCTGTTTTACCTGCTTTACAGCGTTATCACTGCTTGTTGCAATATATAAACACTTTAATGTTTAAAGCCTGGTGACAAGTTCACCTGAAAAGAACTTTGAACGCATTTGGCATGTTGGATAGCAAAAGGTCTTTGCTTGATTCTAGGCAAAAATGTGCTGATGAAATTCCTAGGTAAGTCTGTGTTGGTATGGCAGCAGTGATGTGTTTTTCTAAATATGTGATAAACACTTCCTAACTGACATACGACCCTGGCAACAGAAAACAACATGCATTATTTGTAATGTCTTTCAGGTTTTTTTTTACATTGTTAAGCTTGAACATCATCTTCTTGTCTGCATTCTTCTATCTGTCTAATGCTGAGATTTTATAACTGATCGCACTCAGATATCCAGTAAATTGTTGCTGTAAATTGTTGAGTTTTACAGTGTCTAGTGTATGTCTACAATAAAAAAGAAAAATGTGGAGTATATTAAGTAATGAATAGTAATACTTTAATTGTGTAGTGCTGAGAAAGCCAACCTGAACACTAAATTTTAACTGAAGAGATAGAAATGGGGTTTAGAACTGTATATAAAAAATGCACATTTTTTTTAACTTAGAGATAATATTAATTTACTTAAGTATTACAGAACAAGGTAACAACATAGAAGAACATAAGAACAACATAAACCAAACCCCAAAATACTTTATATGTTAAACAGACATGTTAACTTTACATGTTAAAGCAGAATGAAAGATAATTTTGCCAAATGAGGTGATATCACAGTTTCTATTGCCCCCACCCCTAACTATTAATCTTTAAAAGGAACTTACCGGTCTGAGGTAATTAGCTTGATTGGTAAACTTTGCTGTTGCCCAATGACAAGAGGCACCCGGAAAGCCTAAAAAAGAAGAAAAAAGCAGTAAATCAGAACTAAGGAGAAATTTTCAAATAGTTGTCCACCCTCCCTTTCTCTAGCAGGGCCTGAAGTTATGTGGATTTGCTTTCTTCCATTGGTAGAGGACTTTGGAGTTGTATTGAATATGGCGTAAAGCTTAAGTCATAGTGACTAAGCTCCTGGTAGAGTAAGTGTTATGGGTAAGAGATTTAATTGTGAGCAAAGGCAAATGGAATTTATATGCCATTGCCTGCACATTTAATTAATAACTTTTAATTAATTTCCTGTGCACAGGTTAAGTCATTCTAGCCTGTTCAATCATGATGGGCTAAGGTCCAAAACATTAAAAAAACTAGTTGAAAATGTTGGCGCCACTGAGGAGGTATGATGAGGTGAATATACTTCTGATTTATTGATGTTTCTAAAGTAATTTCCAATCCTTTTAAACTGGCAACTTTTAATAAAATAATATCTGGTAATGCTGCCATAGAGGTCGTTGTTTCGGTTTTTGTTGACAAAGGGTAACATTGCTCAGTCCATGTTTTCAAAATTGTTTCCAACTACATTGTCTCCATGATAAACACAATCCTGGTGGGGACCATAAAAGGTCATGCTGATGGTTATTACATAGGCATGTTCCACTATTGTCAATCTCAGGAAGCTGATCCTAAACATGGACAAGCAGCCAGGGTAAGAGTGCATGTATGTAGAGAGAAAGTAGCCCCCATTGGGCTGGAAGAGTTCAGCAGTACCCATGTGTACAAACATAAAAAATGCTGAACATAGTATGTAATAGTAAACTAAATGACAAAAGTTAGAGCCTCTATTGCTCTACGGATATCTTTGGTTCTGACATTGTACAGTTACATAGATATGTGTAAACTGCACCACAAGGTGCCTTCAAAATCAAATATTTTCATAAAATACTGGTCTGTGAGAGTTATATAGCACTGGCAGAGAAAACAATAAAGTATGGAGGCAATCAAAATGGAAAACGGCATTAATACCTTAATCCAACTGTTTTTCAAAAAAATATTAAGCACACAACATGTTTAAAACGATTTCTAGACTCATTTTACAAACATTTTTTTTCAGTATCAAAGAAAAGTGTAGCTATTAATGGATTTGCATGTATGCAGAAAATAGGCATAAAAAGGGTATACGAGGTCAGCGGCACCCATGTGTACAAACATAAAAAATGGTGAACATGGTATTTTATAGTAAATTAAATGACAAAAGTTAGAGCCTCTATTGCTTTATGGATCTCTTAGGTTCTGACATTGTACAGTTACATATGTATGTGTAAATTGCGCCACAAGGTGCCTTCAGAGTCATTTTTTTTAAATACTAGTCTGAGAGATTTATTTGGACCTGACAGAGAAAAAAGTATGGAAGCAATCAAACGAAAAATGGTATTAAAACCTTTAACCCAACTGTTTTTCAAAAACAGATCAAGCATACATTTTTAAAATGGTTTCTAGCCTAATTTTACAAACTTTTTAATATCAAATAATAGGCACAGCTATACATGGATTTGCCCTAAAGCAGGAAAACAGCCCCCCCCCCCCACCACAATCAGACACCATGATGGTAATAGTGATGTCCATCACTGTTTTGTCTGCTCTGTATAATTGATGTATGTTGTATCTCCATACCTGATTCAGTTACTGCAAGCTGAGAACCATGTTTAGAAGTGCAGATTAATGCTTAGTTTACATCTATTCCATGTGTCTAGGAACTGTCCTGGGTTTTGTTCTTGAATAAGATGCCACTACAAATGCCCCTGACCTGACTCAGAAACTGACCAAATGTAGGTCAAATGGATTTGATATAATGTATTTTTATTCTACTGGACGCTAAGGAGGAATCTGTACCAAAGCAAATTGCTCTTGGATGGGCAGCAGTTCACAAGTTTTGCTAAAAAAATATGTTTCCACGGAGTCTGGCAGCATTTGAATTAATGTTATGATGTAATGTAAACTTGACTTTTGACTTGACTTGGCATCTGAATATAAGTGGATGAAGGCAGCTGCATAAGAGTCCTTTTCATTAATGGAATCTTTAGGGAAGGAATACATTTTAACATGATGCTCATCTGCTGGTAATATATCTAATATTATGAACAAGAGAAAGGTCCAAATATTGTTTTCTGTATAAAAAGATTCTGAGCACGTATCTACCTGGATGGAAGCAAGTCAGCTTCTAACACTGCTAAAGTACTGCTGTGTATGTGATTACAGGAATTTATTGCCAGGACAGTTTTACCTATATAAACTGCTATTTAAACATAACATTACTATTTTTTAGGAATACATAGATGCATTAGTTGGTATTATTTTAGATATGTGAAGTTAGCATGGTTCTGCAATGCAAAGTGTGCTTTAAAGGTGACAGGTACATTTAAAAAAATTAAGCTGCACAAATATCCTTCATAGTTGATGAATGTGAGGATTGTTTTCGTTGAATAACCACATAATAAATAACTTGAGTAAAGCATCAGCCAGTCTATCTGCAGTACATATTTGTACAGTTTGAACTGTACTGTTTGACTTTCTTTAATCAATCGTTTGCACCAATGACTCTTGGACCTATGTTCAAGGTATTCCAGGCAGGTCATTGTTCACCACAAGGTCATTGCTATTAATCTATGTATATACAAGTCAGAATATTATTAAATAACTTGTCTGTGAAACTATATTTGGACCATGATTTCTTCTTATCTCACTGAGACTACAAAAGAACTGTAAGAAAAATGTATTTTCTGTCTTTTACTGACATTGTATCACTTGATCTTCGGTTTTTCTAGCAATATTACAAGTATTCTGTTCCTACTACATGTTACCATGTGGCTTGAGTACAGCTCAGCATGCATCCAAACAATCTTATCCTTTAATGAATCGGGCTATGTACTGTATATAAACCCTAAGGCCTTATTGAAAACAAGTTAAAACTTGAAGAAAATGGAAATGCATACAACCAAATACATGAAACATACAATAAACAACTATATATTGCTGGTAAGTGTAACAAATTAATTGTAGGTGTCCAACTATCACCAATGCTGCTATAAAGGAAAGGAGAACACGTTTTCTTCCATGTGTAATGGATGTGCTTTTGCTAGAGTTCTTCATTTACAGGAACCTCAGAATGGAGTTGGACTCCCAGGATGCTACTTTTTTCTTTTTTTCCAAGTCAGGAGTAATGGGAGAATAGAAAAACGACAGGGGTGAAACTTTTTTACACAATGTTTTATACTAATATGAAGTAGTGCCACTTTAGGTGAAGCCCAACACAAAGTCAAGAAGAACTGAATATAAAAACCTTTTGCTGGATACATGGTGCTTCCCATTTGAATCAACCAATACTATTATAGGAGCTCTCACATGCTAACGATAAGATCTGTTCTTTGTTTTTACAAACTTTACGCTAAACCCTGTGGATTTTCCCATCTTTGCTTGAAAAATCTCATATATGTGCCCAGGATATGAATGCTGAAAATGTAGAGATCTATTTAACAGTGAATTTCATAAAATGCAATTATGTGAATTCCTACAACCATAGACATTTTCCTAAAGTGCAGATGTTTGCCACTGTGCACATAGGTTACCTTAGCAATGTAATGCTCACTATCCACTTTGTTTAGGTTCCAAATTTATCTGTAGTCGGCTTTTCAGTTGTTCACACTTTGATGGGCCATGGCCACACAATGCTGGGATATAGCACGGGCCATTTCGTGGTAGCTTGTAGTAGCATGGGAGTGGAGAATAATTTAAGCATGGACTATACAGTATACATTTCAGGATTTTTGAGATGATTTAAGATTCAAAAGCACTGTCTCAAAAGTCACACCACCCTATGTCATGGCCCATGTGCTGAATTCAGGAATCTGACCCTCACTCTGATATAATCAAGGTTTTCAAAGCAATTATGTAAGAAAATAATGGATTTTAGGCAGGCCACAACCAAGAATAAAGGTTAGGGATAGAACTGTTCCTTTTTAGGTAGCTTTTTGGCACAGTTTAAGTTTTCTTTATATACTAATTCTTTGTGATCTCAATTGAAAGTCTTTAAGTATCAAATCATAGACTGTTTTTTTTTGTTTATGTTATTCTGAGTCAATGGCAATCTGACAGTTACCGGTATGAGTTATAGAAAGCTGTACACTATCACATGTGGAACCAGCATAAAAAAGGTTGATTATCTCTCCACTATTCACTTGTCCTATATGAGCTTTCTACTTAAACACAAGACTACACATAAATGAGTGTCATTAAAGTTTATTCCTTTACATACAGATAAAAGTGGGTTATCAGTTTAATCAGCCCATGAATAAAGCAACATTTTTCAAGGGGAGAACATGTTAAAATTTATTTAAAATAACTTTTTGTTAAATGCTAACATATGGAGTGGATGAATAGTGAAGGGATGGAGACATGGAAAACTTCTGACCCGCAAACATGTAAACTGAACACAGCACTTGTATGCTTGCCAAGTCAAGGTAATCTGAGAATCTTTTAAAACAAAATAGAACTGGATGTGATCCAATATCTGGAAACACAATCGCCATACTGCAACTGGCAAAGGATCAGTTTGTCACAGTGCCATTCTCGTTACCATAAGAATCCTAAATTGAATCTGTCAAAATTATTTAGCTGCAAAGCCTTGCTTGTCAAGATATAACAGAGCAGGACAACTGCAGTAGAGAAAAAAAAGAAATGCATAAAATATAACATCACAGTTGAGGATGAGAACAAGGTTATAAGCTTGCTTGATATCAAGCATAACATGTTTTAAAGCATGCAATCAATTCTTTCCTGAAATGGATCTCCTACGAATGTATAAATACAGCAATATGTCTTCTGTCTTGAAATATAATGTGTCTGTGATTAAATTCAGGTTTTGCTATCTTGTTAAAGATGTGTGTTTTCAAATGAAAAACGTGTAACAGAAACACTTGTCTATTGTTTCAGGCTGTTACATAATACTTAAACTTACAATGGAAAAGGGTTTTGGCAAGAAAAGTTTGTCAAAGGATTTTGGGTATTAGTTACGGGGTCTTGGAGAGATTCCAAGATTTTTTATTTATATAATATATACGTATAACTTTTACATGATTGGTAAAATAATAACAGTGACATTACAGGAAAGGTGATTTCTTATGTAAGATTGTCAATAATAACCATGTAGTCAAGAGACCTGTCATAACATACAAATGCACGTTTTGATAGCAGGAAATATTAGACTGGACTGTATATTCAATGTCTGGCTGTTATTTGAAGCTTATGGAGCTTTACAACATAACTGCAGGCTTATCTGAAAGTTTTTTTCTACCATGTGCAAGTTTTTTTTTTTTTTACTGAAACCGTTACCATGCTGCAGTTGACAAAGTTACATTCCTAAATGTAATAGTATAGAGCTGCTGAATGTCTCACTTATCTACAGCA
This sequence comes from Pyxicephalus adspersus, assembly GCF_032062135.1. Taxonomy (NCBI): domain Eukaryota; kingdom Metazoa; phylum Chordata; class Amphibia; order Anura; family Pyxicephalidae; genus Pyxicephalus; species Pyxicephalus adspersus. Next base: position 108,500,836 of record NC_092862.1, on the reverse strand, counting down.
CTTCAAAGCAATGCAGAAGCTTATAAAAGAAACTATTTAAACCAACTGGTGTTTTCTTTTACATCTTGGTTGCAGGGGTTCACTTTTACTTAATATATCTCTTGCTCCCCCAGCTGCTGGCACTCCTATTCTCTCCAGTACAGTGGGTTGTGGATGGGCCTCACAATTACAATGTAGAAACACTGGTTCAATGAATGGAGCTAGGTGGAGACAAGAAGCTTCAGGGAACTGGTCCCACAAGGGGAGGAATCCCGGGGGAGTGAGGGAAAAGGTCTTTTTACTGGAACATTAGACAGAAAAGTGCATTTAAGCCTGGTAGTGCAGGGGGAAACCCCAGTGCAGAGATAGTTCTGCCATTAACTTGGCATTTGGCTTTAAAGAAATTCAATCAATAGCCCTTTTTTTCCTTTTTTTTTTTTTTTATTTCACAGCAATGACGAATAGAAGAATGTCCAATTTATATAATACAACCGTATTATAGAGGGGACACAGCGCTAAAATTGACCAAAATACCACTCTCATTTACCCCCCATATTCAGAACATTTCCAGGTCCTGTCACTTTCAACTACGCAACATTTTCAAAATCCGCCCCTACCTGTCCCCAGAGACCACCAAACTCCTTGTACATGCTCTTATCATCTCTCGTCTGGACTACTGTAACATCCTTCTCACTGGTATTCCACTAACCCGACTCTCTCCTCTACAATCTATCATGAATTCTGCAGCCAGACTCATTCATCCTTCCCACCGCTCCCTTTCCGCTGTATCTCTTTGCTAATCTCTACACTGGCTTCAAATTCACCTTAGAATCAAATTCAAGCTCCTGTGCTTTGCCTTCAAATCCCTACACAGTTATTGTCCCACTTACATTTCTGACCTGGTAAAAAATACTCCCCAGGCGCTCTTTCCGCTCCTCCAATGACCTACCAATGACTTCCTCACTCATAACCTCATCACACGCACGGTTACAAGACTTCTCGAGAGCTGCCCCAACTCTCTGGAATGGTCTTCCTCGGCCTATTCGGCTTGCTCCTACTTTCTGCTCATTTAAAAGAACACTCAAAACCCATTTTTTAAAACTTGTCTACCCATCTTCTTCTGTCTTTTGAAACAATCACTACTTCCCACCATTACATATATCCCATCCTATTGTGTGTAAATTCCCCCACCTACTAGATTGTAAGCTCTTCGGGGCAGGGTCCTCTCCTCCTGTGTCACTGTCTGTCATTTGTCTGTCATTTACAACCCTATTTAATGAACAGCGCTGTGTATTATGTTGGCGCTAAATAAATCCTGTTTATTATTAATACTATTAATATACTATAATAATAATAATAACATTTATAATTATAAAATATATTTATAATTATGTATACAAACTGCTAACAAGAAAGTGGTACTGTATGATAGAAAGTCTGGCTTGTATTCATTTGTAGATGCTGGGTAGTTAGAAAGCTCTCATGGTCAATATGCTAATTTAAAACAAAATTAAATCAATCTGCCCAAAAAGAAATTTGCCTTTACAACTATGTTATACTAGGGAGCAGAAGTACCTTGGGTGAGTAACCTAATAAAAATCCTTTTTTATGAATGCCAAAGCAAATGATACTTGGTCTGTGCAGCAAGTGACTACTGTAACTGTTTGTGAATCACTTACCATGCATATATGTGTGGTGATATATAAGTAAAGACTTTCCTTACAGTAAACCTCATAGTTAGCTAGGAATAGGAATAGAGGGTTACAATTCACATGTTTTCTGCATGCCAATCTCTAGGTGTATATATATATATATATATATATATATATATATATATATATATATATACATACACCGCAATATAAAAATATATATATTTATATTGCAGCATCAGTTATAATAGGTGACAAACAACCATGTAAACACACTTCTGCTCTCCTGCTGTGAAGATGACAGATTTTCAGTTATATATAAAGCACTGGCCAGTGTGTTTACATCTAAAGTATTCATGGATGAAAATGTAATAGACAGCTTTTTTCAGAGGATACTTAAAATATAAACAGAACATTCAGCTTCCTATTTACAAACCCTGACTGGGCATTTGTGATTTTAGTGGCACAAGTCAGAGAATTAACTTGGGCCTGGTTTATTAAAGATTTCAGAGGCTGGAGAGGATACACATTTATCGGTGAACATGGGAGCTCCAGCAAACCTGGAATGGATTTCCTAAAAGCAATTTGCTATGTTAGCAAAAGTTTTCAATACTGGACCTGATCAAATCCAGATTTGCTGGATCTCCCAGGTTCACTGATGAAAGTGTATCCTCTCCAGCCTTGAAGAGCTTTAATAAATCAGGCCCATTGTGATTGATGTTAAATTATATCAGTGAATGATGAGATTGACTCTTTTATTACTCCTGGGAACGTAAATATGTTTTGTGACCAGTCCTAATTTTTGGGTTATTGTGTTATCTTTTGGGGAAACAGGCAAGTGTTAATTTATTAAAGAGGACATTCAGATTTCAATAGGCCCCTTCAACCATGTGGGGACAGTTTGTAGGGATGAAGTTTGTACCTAAATATTGTCTTCTCCATTGAAGAAAGAAAAGGGTCAAATATGTCAACTATATGACAAACTCCCTGTACCCCTTTTTCCTTGCCAACCATTGACCTATGGTTTTGGTATAGACATCAGGGTGGGGGGTGCACACACTGACTTCCTCCTCTTTTCCTGGCCAACCAGGCTTCATGACTGAAGGCAATTCTGCTTTAAATTGTAGGAAAGACTCCATTACAAAAAACAACAACTTTACCTTTGTAAAATTGTGTCTTTCAATCTTTTGCTTGTGACAGGGTCTTACATAAGCAAAGGTTTACCCTAGCCCCAAGATATGTGTGAGTAAAGGAAAGGAGGACTGTTAGTTTAGAGAAAACAATGACTGAGATCAGGGTATGGGCACAATAATAAATAAAGGCTTCTAGATTAACCCTAACCCTGGAAGTTCAAGGAAATGTTTTGTAATATGTTCAAGACCTAACAATTCAGCATAATTTGACATAAATATTGTTTTTCACATTATTACAGGATTTGATGGTTTCTTCTCTTATGCCAGTCAACCACTGACTCAGAGGAGACACTACATGTAGCAGTTACCTGCAGTGGCCCAATAGAGGATGAATTGGGGAAGCTGTGGGTGCCTCACTACTATTCACTATCGTTTGATGTCAAATCTGCAAGCAGCCAAGTGGCTGGTAAGGTGCCAGCCATTGGGACCTGCCACAAGTCTGAAACTTCCCTTAAAGTAGACATCAATACAGTGCTTTGGTTTACATAGTGAACACTTCCTGACAAGTAAACAGTGAAAACTTATTATATTGGCTTTTAGGTGTGACATTAGATTTATTAATTTTGTAAATGACTAATTTGAAAGAAATGCAGAGCTGTAGCTTTTTTGGTTTCAATTTTTTGTTTAGCTTTAAAGCAAAGAGCATTTTAAAATCTATCCTCATACACTAGGAACTCAGCATACAATAATGGAACGTAAAAGAATTTTAGCAACATCAAGGGTATACTTATTTTACAATCAAGTACAGACATAAAAAAAATGCCCAACTCTAAACACTGTTATTGCTGCAAGCAAGGATTAGAGATAAATATAGAAAGAACAGGAGGCTTAGGACTGATGATAAAGTAGAGTAGGATGGTGGAAGGAAGGTGGGGAGGACACGGAGTGGTAATTCACCAATCATAGATGATTTTACATTAAGAAGTGCATATTGAGTCCAAAAGTGTATAATTATCACTTGGAATATGAATGAGCTTTTTAATTAAAAGATACTTCATTTCACTTTCTATTTTTTTCCACCTTGGTTCATAAATGGCATCCCTGAATTTCTTTAACTATTAAAGTGGGTAAGTGATTTAAGTTTTTAATCTTTTCATTTCCTGATCTCCTGCAGCCAGGTTTTAGCTACACGCTGGGTCTGATTAATTAATGTTCTCCAAGACTGGAGAAGATAAACTATGATAGGTAAAAACCTGGGTGATACAGCAAATCTGGAATGGATCTGGTCCAGGACTGAAAACATTTACCAACTAATAAGAAATTATATTTAGGAAAGATATTTCAGGTTTGCTGGACCACCCAAGTTCCCCATGTCAATCTATTTTCTACAGTCTTGGAGAGCTTTAAAAAATCAGGCCCACTTTATAAATGTGTTCACTTCAGTGATGGCTGTTTGGTATTTCTTGGCGAATGTTTCCTGATGTTGACAGCAATGGGCCATGTCTGTGTGCCGACTCCTGTCCTGGTAGATTTCAGTTGAAGCCCAGGTAACAGGATGACTATACAGGAGTACAATTAGGAAACAAGGGCAGAGTGTTTTCATCCTGAAAGCAGAAGCTTTTTTTTTCACCTTGCATTTGTCAGAGCCGATTTAAAAAAAAAGACTTGTGATGCAACATTGCAGTTTATCCATGCCACTCTTCATGCTAGTCTTCATGCTAGTCATGCTACTGGAGTATGAAGGACCCTATAAATCGACAGCCAAGTACAGGAAAAGTATCCAAGTCACTGGGTATAAATGTAGGCAACCAAAAAAGATTATTTGCTTCATGTGACCAGGTTTGCTTTTGGGTCTCTTAAGTTATGCAAATTTACCCACTCCAAACCATTTTTAAAAAACAGTTAACACCCTTTCATTATCATTTGTTTGACAGAAGGTAGCAGGCAGCAGAGCTAAAGGTTTTTTGGATAGGACAGGTTGGCTGCCCCTGCTGCCTCCACAAACTTAAATAAGGAACTCTGCAAGCAATGTCTTAGGCTTTTTTAGTGACAATTTTTTAGGGACAATGTGGGTCCCCCTTAATATTGAACTTAAACCCCTAATAGGTCTAGGACATTTCTGAATAGGAAATGGAGCAGCGAGTATGTGTGTGCCCCCTCTCCTACCCATAAAAAGTACTCTAGAACTTGGCCCGCCACAGAAGGAACATAGCAAAAAGTTTTTGACAAAACCAGATCTCCACCTGCCCCCATTGTTGAAGAAGAAGGCTCGATCCCTACAACATAACCCCTGCGCTCTTGTTTGATAGGCTGAACATATGTAACAAATAATGAACTCTATTATTCGTTCAGCCAATCATATGAGAGGGTAGCTGAGGACAACTGTCCTTATAAAAACACAATGATGATAGTTCCGCCCACCAGGCTGGAAATCTTGTCAATCAATGGCAGGGAGCAGATGGCATTGGATGTAGAGAAGTACAAGCATTTGCAAATGACTCTAAAAAACAAAGGTTTTTATCTGAAACTGCTCCTGGATTCCTACCGATAGGCACTAGTTTCCCAGGAGCAGTGAAGACACATTTTTTACCACTAATCTAAACATAGCTCTAGTGTATTTTATTTAAAAGTATGTAATAGGCTGATTAGCAGGAGTGGAAGAAGGAAGAGTGTAGGAATATACTTTTTGTTTCAAAGTTTTTACTGAAATTTTCAAATAAAGTAAACAATAAAATTACAAAACAAATGAATATACTTTATATAAGAGTATCAGTATATACACAACAACATAACTAATTGCCATGCTTGCTAAGAGAAACAAATTATACTTTTTCTTTGCATTTGTCTTTAAATGGCTATGGACTTTTTATTGTGCTTAGATATACTGTACAATGTTAAGCCTGGTGTCCTCGTATCACATAGTACAGTGTCAGGACGGAGGAGTCAAGTCAAAATCTTACAGAAAATATCAAGATTTTTTTAGAAACTCCCTGTCTTTATCTGCATCATTATTATTTTTATAACTTACTCAGCTTGACAGGTTTACTTTAGAATGGTTTGTATATATACACCCACTGTGCTTCTAAGAATATACACATGACCACTGGTCTTCTGAAAATTATGCTTTCAATTGTCACTTATAGTTAAGCATTTTACTGTTTTCCTGCTGGTATTTTAATGTTAAATTTGCTATTTCTGATAAAAGGTGAAAGTAATTAAATACTGCAATTACACTTTTCTTTTAATCTGTAATTATGATTGACATTTTTGCAGTACATGGTATCAGTTACTGCTCAAGAAATGTTCATATATAAAGACAGCCCTTAAAAATATAAAACTGCTTTTGAAACACTTCTGTTTTCTATAGCTTTTTAAGACAGGAAAAAGAATCCCTTCCTTTGCAACTTCAGGGTCAGGATCAGCAAGATTCTGATGTCATTCCAGATGCTGTTAGATCAATTTGGTTGCAGCACGCAACTCCATCCTTGAATCCATCACTAACTCCTTTAGTGATTTTCTTAATGTACTTCTGTAATTTGGAAACTCTGCTTCAATTTCCTTTAATGCCCAAGAATGCCTGTGGCGCCATGTACTTTTTTCATTAAAATAATCCTTTTAAGCTGGGTTTCCTTATATATAACTGCAGTTCCAGTATAGAAACTAGAATAACCATAAGAACAGTGATTTTATCATTTTTTATGTATCTATGTGTTGTCATAAAACCAATATGTGTAATATGCCCAATTAAGTATAGTTAAAGGATACACGTCCCATCAAAATTGGAAATTAAGCTTTGACATGCATAGAGGAAGCATAGCCTATGTGTTTGGTACAAATATTTACATTTAAATTCTAAAGTAGCTGAATTGTTTCAGTGTAACCTAGCTGCTTGATATCCTAAAATGTACTTCCTTGAAATCCTGAATCACTTCTATAAACTCCTTTTTCTATGGAAAGTTAAAAAAATAATTAAAGTATTATAGAGTGCCAAAAAGTAGACTTACACCTGGCTTGCAGGGAGCAATGAGAATGGGAACTGTTAGTACAGACTTCAAAATCCTACAGCTCACCTACAGGCTTCGTTAACTTATTTGTTGGTTTCACCTGTTTCTTGAAGGGCTAACGTTGAAAGAAAATTGGCTGTGTATGATAAAGTTACATTGCGACAATATAGAAGCCAATAGAGCTAGTAGCCCAGGATTTTATAAACATATCTTTATGACATTATGAATATGTGATATGGAGCTTGACAGAATGAGCCTGATTTATTAAATTTCTCAAGGACAGGAGAAGATAGACTATCATGGGCAAACCCCGAAGATCCAACAAACCTTTCCTAATAAAGCTCTCCAAGACCATAGAAAGCAGACAATCATGGGTGAACGGAACTGATCTGGTTGAAGACTGAAAACATTTTCCAACTTATACCAAAGGTATGAAGAAATCCATTCCAGTTTTGCTGGATTATCCAGGAGCCCCCATAATAATTTATCTTCTCCAGCCTTGGAAAGCTTTAAGAAATCCGACTGGATGCATTGTAACCCTCTTGCCCTCTTGTTTTAAAGCATTGGGCCTCTGGTCTCTAGGTCTGTTCTGACTTCACTGATCTGCATATAAAGTATATTCAGGTCAGTGACTGAGTATGTATTGAAACCAGATTTTCTCTACAACAGCCATACAAAAATGTGTGCAGAGGACTGTTATCAAGCGATTCTGTTTATAGACTCACTTTGCCTTAGAGATAGAATTGCTGCACAGTTTTTATTTTAGATACAATGTAACTCATGAGCAGCTTTTTTTCTAAACATTGTGATTTTAAAGCTGTAGAATTAATAATTTTACTGTGTAAATTTCAGCTATCAGATGCTCAGCTTGAGATATTTAGATGTGGAAAGATAAAAACAAGTTTCAATTTTTAGTGTGTAAAGTAAGTATTTAGTAAATATTTTTTGCAGTTGATATGACTATTATTAGTATATTTAAACATAACACAGGTATCTCTTCTGCCTACACCTACTAAGTTTGAACTCAGCAAAATATAGTTTTTCTGATTGCCTTGTGTCCTTACTGGGGCACTTACCTTTCAATCCACAGATCCCTAAAAGGCACTGGAGAAGTCCTCGATTGGGTCCTGGGCCATCCTGGAATTCTCTTTCGTCCAGATATGGGGGAAGTGCCAGGCGCTGCCATCTTCAGCCTTCTTCTTCCTTCTTCTGGCTACCTTGCCCAATTTGGTTACGTAGCCTGCTGTAAAGGCAAAAAAAAGAGTGCCAATCCCACTGTTCATGCGTGAGATTGGCAGCTCTTTCCCCTGAGTGTAGGAAAATGCCCATTCTGCATGCACAGAAGGAGCAGCTTGGAGCCTCCCGGGATGCATGACATACAGTAGGTATCCTAGGAGGCTCTGTGCTACTATTAAGTCTTAATCCCTGCATTAATCAAGATAGAACGGGGAGGTGCTTCACCTTTTTTTCAAAAGAAAAAAAATAAAGGTTTTGCAGTTAAAAAAAAAAAGAATAATATTTTTACTTTATATAAAGGGATTGTCCACCCTTTTATGTAAAGTAAAAATTTGAGTTAAGGTCCGCTATAAATCACCCATTGTCCAATCAAATCAAAGTGTTTAAAAAAAAATTTCTGGAAGGTTTGACTTTTATGATTTTTTAAAATATTTTGTATGAAAAGTGAAAAGTGCGTTTTTATTTACTGTATTTGTTTGTATCACTACTATCAACTACTATCAACATACTACTTTGCTTTGCTCAACACACCTTTCATTTCTCAACACAAAACTTTCAATACGCAATGCAATGGGGGAAAACAGGGCATCTGTCCTTCTGAGGGTTTTTATTTATTTATTAAATTTTTGCAACAATGACTAAGCATCATGCTACCTGTAGTGTCCTGTGCAGGTCTTCCCCACTGAGCTGTCAGGTTTGACTTCCGGGTTTCTGTCAGGCAGTAAACGAAGCGTGCACAGTCACACTCCCTGGGCTTGCACATTTGTGTTCTTGCCTTGATCTTTGCTTGGATTCTACATTAATCTTGCCTGCTGCTTGTGTTGACCTTTGCCTGGACCTTGAACCATGACTTCATACTGCCAGCTCTGACACCTCCTTGCATTGGTTGCCGATTGACCCCATAATGAAGCCTCTCTGTCCTTTCCCCTCAGATGGGGTGACCCCAAGGGTCATTAACTGGTGACACCTTACAGCAAACAGCCCAGGGGCCTATGGGTACAAACCTATCACTCCTTGCAAAATGCTCTGGTGAAGACCAGCTATAGCTTAGGCTCTGTATCTCGGGTCATACTTCACTAACAACCAGGACTATCCCAGATTGTATTATAACCTTTAACAGAGTATATGCAGGTAAACTTACTATACACAAGCTCAGAATAAGTTTTTACACAGACTTTTTACTGCTGCTATATATAGATTAGGCATAAATACCTTATGCACAGGGACTGTTAGAACAGAAAAAAAGAAATATCATGGGTAAGTTTAAATCCAAAGAGTAACTGAGTAAACAATATACTTCCTACAGGCAATTTCCACCGTCTGAGTGCTGAGCATGAGTGTCTACCTACCATAGTAACAAGTCTTAGTGTTGTATTATATATATATATATATATATATATATATATTTATATGAAGTTCTTGCCAGTTTCGTTTTAAACATTTATCTTTAAAAATATGTCTCAAGGTTCACCCCAGATTTGCTGTCTACTTTATGTATATACTATGATATTCTTTTCACATCCTACATTTAACCTTATCATAAGGATCAACTAGATATTGCATGTGTGATCTGGAAAAGGCTTATATGAAGACAATTCTCCACATCAAACATGCCGTGTATATACGCATGCATGAGCAGGAAATACTTTTATTTTATAGAAACTATTGCCAGACTGTGAATATTATATGATCTACTCCGGAGTATGGAATAGATGACATCATACAACTGTAGCCTTAACAGCAACCTACCGTGTTTCCCCGATGATAAGCCATCCCCATCAAATAAGGCACCCCCCCCCCCGATTTTGCCCAAAACAATAAAATAAAGCACCCCCCGCAAATAAGACACCTCCCTATACCTGCGCCTGAAAGAATCTCCCATTTGGGTGGTACAGTGGGTAACTGTGTGCCTCTGTGTGACTCCTCGGTGCTGGCTGCAGTGTAGAGTGAAACAAAAAGTAACTTCAAAGGCCGCGCACGTGTCCGCAACTCCGCACCAGGAAGGACAAGCAAGCTGCTGATCCTTGCCCTAACGGAGTCTGTTACCCGGCCGTACGGTAAAAAAGTGAGTCGGTGAACAGAAGGGGACAATGAATGGCACAGAGTGATCAGAAGGGGACAATGAATGGCACAGAGTGATCAGAAGGGGACAATGAATGGCACAACATGAGTGATCATGAGTGATTTTCAACAATAAATGTGTACTGTAGTCTTCTTCATGGAAAAATAAGACATTCCCCTGAAAATAAGACCTAGGGCATATTTTGGCATTTCAAAAAATATAAGACAGTGCCTTATCATAGGGGAAACAGGGTATATTTTTCATATTTGTTGTATTAGAGCATCTCTTGTTCTCAGATGCAGATAAATTATTCATCCTAGTAGAAAGAGGCAGTATTGTTTAGCAGACACATATCTTCCATGTGTGATAGGAATCATTTATTCAAATGTGAATTTTTCAGGTCACATATGTTGTTACTGACTTTAGGCCTTGACCATGTTTTAGGGTGTGGTGAAGATAATATGTTTAAATTAAGTCTCTTCCCTTTTGTACATAATTTCATACATCTAGTAGTCAATAGTCATATTCAACTGCACTTGTAATTTTAAGGAGGTTTTGCAGCTTCCAAGCTGCTTCATCAGTTCTTAACCAATGAAGCAGCTCATAAACTGCAAAACCTAGTTAGATGTGGCTAACTACTACAAGATATACAATGACCTGGATTAATGGGAACCTTCATAAACATAATCTCATATATATATATTTTTAATGATTAAAGTTAATTTGAAAGTTTTTTTACTTTGTGTTTTTATGGCAACCTAAGATATGGGTTGTGATTGTTTTACATATCCATATATTGTTTTATCAAAAATTTACCTTTTATGCACGATGCTATATATTCATACCTGCCTAATAAATATCATAATTTCACCATCTTGAAAAATATATTGTATAATTCCCACACAGGCATAAAACACATGGTAATTGGATTAGTTTTCTATTGAATATGGTGGCATATTTTACAGTAGTGTTCTAGGGCAGATAGTGTGTGTATGATAGGCCATAATTATGTATGATAAAGTTATAAATGGCATGATACATATATGTATAATACAGCAGATGTCAGTAGTCCAAACAGTGTAATATAAAGCCCAGCAAAAAGAACACAATTTCAGAGTAAAATTGTCCACTGTATGTAACATATAGAACTGTATTTACGGTAATTAGTATGTAATGTATAGAATGTACTGCAATATTCAACGTTTTGTAAAATAAACCACAGCACAACAGCAATTATAGTGGAATAGACAAGCCCTTATATTGTTTGTACCAAAAGTGTTATCTGCAGCTATGTTGACAAGGACACAATTAAAAGCATATTGTAATTCTAACAACGTGATGATGGACAGCATGCTTGATGGAAAACTGTCTGCAGCACTTTGACTTGTGGTTCTAGTCTGCTAAGTTTCCTAAACGACCCAAAAAAAGACAGAAAAATGGAACAAAAGAAGTTAGAGTTGGGGAGGAGGGAACACACAGAGTTTTAACTTTATCATAAGTATGGTTGTTTAGCTAGAATCCCCAGGTTTATGATATGTTTATTAGTGCATTCTGCAAAGTTTTCTTTTTTTTTTTTGCTACTTTTCTTGATTGTGTCAAAACGATACCTATTATGTGTCTGTGAACATTTCCAAAGAGTTCTATGTGGACCAATGTTGTATTGTGTTTGTTGGGTGGAATGGGACAGTGCCCCAAGCAGGTAATTGTTTAGCGTACAGTACAAATTAGTTATTAGTACTTACTTACTTAATAGCATTTATGGTGTTTTCGTTAGTACCAAAGTTTCCATGTTGCGATACCTTGTGTGTGTAGGTCTTGTGGGTGTGAAATGTGAGCTTTGAGCACCAATACATTCTGGAATTAGCATAAAGCTGAACAAAGTCTGCTTACCTCCACTCCAGAAATACAAATTCCAATCTCAATGCACAGTGTAAAGATAATTGGAAAAAATAAGAAGCCTTTATTGCAGAACAGGTGTAATATGTCTCTTATATAATTAGAAACATTCCTAACTGCAATTTTGTTGTTACAGTTCTGCTTTGAGCGGTTGGTGGGACTGCCATTAATGTGCCATTGTTATTCTCTGCATGAGCATGGTTCACTTTCAAATATGCAATAAAAAACTATTTCATCCAAATCCCCAATATCATGAAATGGATCTCTGGTCTGTACATCTACATTATACACATAGGTCCTCATTTATTAAATCTATCCAAGACATGAAAAGATAGACAATCATGGGAGAACCTGGATGATCCAGCTGACCTGGGTTTTCTGCAATGGATCTGGTCCAGGATTAAAAACATTTGCCAACTAATAGTAAAGGATTTTACTATTTTAAAGGACTAAGAAAATCCAATCCAGGTTTGCTGCATCACCCAGGTTCACCCATGATAATCAACCTTTTACAGACTTAGACAGCTTTATTAAATCAGGCCCATTATTAGAGCTGTTGGGGACAATGGAACATTTTATGAACTTAGACTTGTGTGATGATCCTTTAAAGGCGGATCACCGTAGCTAGTGGAGAAAGCAGCAACAGATGCTGATGCCCTCCCACTGAGCTACGGAGCCCCGCTGACGTCACAGGGATTCCCTCATTATGATTATGTGCGATGTATGCGCAGCCTCCCTCACACACAAGACGCCGGCCAGTCCGCCTTTTTAAAGCGAGACTGACCTCTGTGAAATCTTTTGGCTGCAAACCTCTGCTTATCATCCCACTAAGTCTCAGTGGAAAACCAAGGATATGCTCGTCACTCTCATGTGCCTGGTAAGCTACCTTATAACTGATCCCCATTGTAAACCTTTATACACAAAAGAATAAAACATTTTAGGAGCTTCCCCCTTTTTCATTTTTCATATAGGTTAACCCCTTATTGGGAGTTTATATCTGCACGATTCACTAGAAGATTATATACCATAGTCACTTGAAATATTGCAAGTAAAGTCAAATCTTTTTCCTCCCTGTTCATCGACCCTATCTTTGTCTTTGGCTGAATACAAGTAAGTTCATTTAATACATCCTCACTATGATTATAAGTAATACTGACCTATAACTATACCATGTACACCTGATATGATGTACAACCTACCCGTTTAAAACCTTACTATAAATTTCCTTGCATATTTTTCTTATATAGGTTCGATACATAGCCTAAACCGAGTATATTCCCACTACTACATGATACATAATACATGATAAGTCTCTCACAACAAGTAAGTAAAAATTAATTAATTAGATACTAGGTAGAAATACTAATCGTATCTAAATGATTTTAAGTCTAACTAAAATGACCTCTGTTTACACTCTATAGCGTATTTAAAGTTTAGCTGAAATGTCCATATATCTATACATGCAATAGAAGAAATACCTCAATACCTAGGTCTAACAGATTTATTATATTGGATATGCATTTTGAAATGTTATATATTTAAAATTTGAAGTTCACAAACTGATGACATCATATAGCTTGAATTTTTTTCTATTGTATTGGTACTATATAATTTATCTACTGTTCATAACATAAAACATAATTATGTACAGCAACCTAATGTATTTATGTGTTTTATTTATTGTATAGACCGTAAAGGCATTCTTATATACCCCTGGGGAAGCCAAAACTGGTGAAACGCGTCGGGTAAAAAGACTACAATGGTTCAACATAAACGCTAGCTGGATGTATGTTTAGCTTGGCATATTCCACCCCATGATGTTACAGTAGACTGGAAAATACGCACTCTGATGACTCTGTAATTATGTATGAATTGTGATATAAATACATACCGTATTTTTTGCCGTATAAGACACACTTTTTCTTCCCCAAAACTGGGGGGGAAAAGTTAGTGCGTCCTATATGACAAATGTGTTAAAAAATAATTAAAATAATATACTCACCCGATACCCGATCCTGCGTGTGTCTCTTCTCCTCGCTGGCTGCATGCAGCGTGTGTCTCTTCTCCTGTCTGTAGTGCAGAGCAAAAGAAGCCGGCACAGCGCCACCTGCTGTTCCCTGTCCTAACTGCCGTACAGTGGAAAAAAAGCACAGAGTGATCAGAAGGGGAATTTGAATGACACAGAGTGATCAGAAAGGGAATTTGAAAGGCACAGAGTGATCAGAAAGGGAATTTGAATGGCACATGAGTGATCAGAAGGGGAATACCGGTATGAATGGCACATGAGTGATCAGAAGGGGAATAATCTTTCAGAATCTTTTTTTTCTAGATTTTCCTCCTTTAAAATTGGGTGCGTCTTATATTCCGGAGCGTCTTATACGGCGAAAAATACGGTAATTATTATTTTCTATGCACTGGCCTAGAAAACCCATCTTTTTCTTTCTCTCTTCCTGTATTTTTGACCACTGGGGATGCCCTAACATTATTCTAAATTTGAAATTTGGAAGATATTGAGAGCCTTCATTTTATTCTTCCTGGTTCTTTCTGGGCCACTTTGAACTCACCTGTCTATTTCTCTTTTACCCACCAACATTTCATTTTGTCCTTTCTTTTTATTGTCTACTAAGTGTATGGGTACATGGCATGACTATATAACATGGTGGCTACACTGGATAGTTTTAAAATATTTATTTACCTATTATTTGGTTGATACAGAGAGAACTGAATCATTCATATGAATATAAGAAATCTGATTTGTAATGTGATTTTCAAGATAAAACATATTCTTTAAAAAAGTGTATATTTTTTTCCTGTGCTTTATCACAAGACAGATGCAATGTTTATATTACATGAAAATTGTATGCACAGCAATAAAATGATTAGATGATTCTCTGTGTCCTAATGCTCCCTACAAGGTGATATTAACCTACATTGGCATTGCACCACACAATGGTGATATGTGATAACATCATTAGCAAAGTATACTTATAAAAGACTGCTGTCAAAAATGATATCATAGTATCTCAGTGAACAATTTTAGTAATAATGATGTATCCATAATAGATCATCCATTACTAAACAGTTTTCTGCAGAACAATATTTATGATCAATTAGGCAATTGCTAAGGCATTGAATCGAAGTATTGAAAATAAGTGCCTATCAGTTATTTTAGAATGTTGCAAAAAAATTGATAAGGTAGGGAGCTCTTGTTTTTGCTATTTGGTCAACTATAGTAATAAAAACAAAAACTTTTTGGGTTACAATTTCCCTCTTTTGGTTAGATATGTAGGTCAAATCAATCATAATATATACTGATTGTTGAACAAGTCTTCAAACTATCAATTTTACTTGCATAAAAAAAAGATTGCATAGTATAGGCCTAGCATTAGGTGGGGGGATCTGGGGGCTGGCCCCTTTACCTTAATACGGTATGTTGTATTAAAATTAATATATTAATATAATTGATTGTATTATTATATCTAATATTATTAATAAAGCCAAAGCTATGGTATGGGGATCTCACGACTGCAGATTTTTTGATATAAAAGATATTGGCCAACCTAAATTGAAAGTTTAGCTATTTTTTTTTTTTTGTACAGGGAAATGAATGGCTAAAATATGTGTAATTTTGTTGTCCTTTTATGTCTGTAGACTGAGAGAAAAAAGTGAGAAAAATATTTTATTCATCTAAATAACTTTAATATTAACTGAAACAAGTGTCCCCATTAGCAGATCTCTCTTTACAATGTGAATAATCTTGGAATCTAAAAATGATTATAAATAATTCATGTTAGCATGAATAAAACCTCCAACATGTTTTAGGGGTTCTGGCACTATCCCCAACTATGATACAACACAAGTGAAAATAAAAGGAATTTCTATATTAAAAACACAGAATTCAAATTTTAAATGTGCATGTCTTTTTCACTTTTGCCTTTGTCCTGATATAGTGTTAGGGCCCCATAATGCATTGGCTAGTTTATTCTTCTTAAATATTATTCATATTATGCTCAATTTTATTATGTTACCTATTAATATTATTTCTAATATTATTATTAATATTATTATTATTAATAATAATAATAATAATAATAATATTAATATGTTATCTTTTTTATTTTTGTTCTTTGTACTCTTTGAAAATTGCCATTGCACTCATTTATTACATCATGGATTTTTTTCGTGTCCATTTACAGGAAGACCATGCTTTATGTGAGCAATTTGTCATCTCTATAGAGTGAATTGGTCTTCCACAGTACAAATAATAATATTCAATATTTTTGCACCTTGATATTTTGGAACCACAGATGTTATAACCCTTGGTCACTCTATCCAAATCTAAAAAAAGTTTTGACTTTAAATACACTATTGACCTTTTTTTAAAACATATGGTATTCCTTTGATTATAGTAGCACGAATTTAGGCAGATGTAATGGCCCTGATTTATTAAAGCTCTCCATGGCTTTATCACTTTCATTGGTGAACCTGGGTGATCCAACAAACCTGGAATGGTTCTGGTCCAGAATTGAAAACATTTGCTAACGAATAGCTAATAACTTTTCAGAAATCCATTCTAGGTTTGCTGGATCGCCAAGGTTAATTTATGAATATATATCCTCTCTAGCCCTGGAGGATTTTAATAAATCAGGGCCAATGTTTAAGTTTACACTATAACACCAAAATCTTGAACTGTTGATTTGAGGGAAACATGGCATCAAACATGGACAATTTATACTGAATGACTCAAGAAGAATTCCTAAGCAGATGTTGCCTTCAGGAAAAAACACATGTAACAAAAGATCAGTCTACCCATAGCAGATATACAGAAAATGGAATGATAACCTTTGCCTATGTATTTTTCTATCTTCTACAGTTTAAACTGCTTACAACCCCTTAACGTATCTATACGTTTGCGACCTTTGAAAATGAAATGGAAAAACCGAACACTTTAATACAGATTCCATTTTATGATCAAATTCTAATCTTGCCCTGATATTACCTCAAATACAAAACAGCAGAATGAGTCAAACATAATGGACTGAAATGAGTCATGCTTTTTGTGTGACACACTAACAAATAAAAACCAGAGTCATGCATCAACACAAAGATTGTCATTGACTGAAGAACACTTAGCAGTGTCTCCATAATAAACATACATTGTAGCTATAGATCAACAAGGACACCCTCATCACCCAGATTTACATCACTTTGTAGTCATTCAGTATTATAGAACGGGAATAAAAGCCTCATTAACAGCTATTAAAAGCATCATCGCGGTCATACAAGTACAGGTTTCCTGACCTAAACACAGTTGTCATGAAGTTGACCACAAAGATTCATATCTGAAATGAAAATTTATTAGTATTTACAAATAGGCATTTTCATATTTTTTGCTAATTATGTTTTTGTAAAAAAGAAGCGAAAGTGAACTAAATAATAATAAAAAAAAAAACTCACTCAGCTTTACTTCCATAGATCCCTCAGTCCCTCCAGAGGTTTCCTGGATCAGAACCTGCCCGTCCAATTATCCACCCTCATCCCAGCGCGGAGGAAGCACTTGGCGCTGCCATGTTCTTTCTTGTCTTTTGGCTTCTGCCTTCGTCACCCGATCTCACACTGCGTCGGCACGAAATCAGGTGACGTAGCTTGCTGTAAATGGGGAAAAAAAGGGTGCCGATCATACTGCGCATGTGTGAGATTGGCATTGTTTTCCCAATCGAAGAAAAAGCTCTGTGCATACCCAATGTGATGCGTGATCTGGGTATCCCAGGAGGCTCTCCCCTCCCATTCTGTCTTTATTGCCGAAGGGGAGGGGCACCCTTTTATTAAAAAAGTGGTGCTAACCTCGGCCTCAAAAAAAAAAAGGTAATTTTTACCTTTCATAAAAGGGTTATCTACCTTTCTATATACAGGTAGTCCCCAGGTTACATACAAGATAGGGACTGTAGGTTTGTTCTTAAGTTGAATTTGTATGTAAGTTGGAACATGTACATTATTTTAATAAATGCAATTAGGACAGATGTTTGTCTCAACATATTATTAGGTAGCATGGTGTCAGTTACTGTATAAAATCCTCACTGTGAGCTAATCACAAACAAAGCAAAAGCCTAGACATTCATTAACTTCTAGAGCAAGCAGTGCTTTGATATGCAAAAATAAGCAACTGCAGTCTTGGTCATTAAAGAGTTACAAGAGCTCAGTCACTCAGAAGAGCTCAGTCTCAGCTGTGTTTAGCAAAAGATTTTTTCCGCAAGTCATGCAAACCGCCCCCTTCCCCCTGTAAGCTTCAGTGTATATCTAGAAGTCGTCCATATGTCAGATGTTCTTAACCCGGGGACTACCTGTAAATAAAAATTCTAATAAAAATATAGAACAAGGATGTTTGGAATGGTTCAGTACTTACTGATATATGTCTACTATACAAAATCCATACGACTTTTCTATGGAATTGATTTTATGGAAATAGGGTTAAACCTGTCAATAATTTACACCTAATAATTATTATGAGCTGCAAACACAGTTTCCTCCCACCCCCACCTGGTTATTGCATTTTATTGTGAAATTTACCTTTTCATGCAAGGCCTACCACAACATATCCTCCTGGGTATAAGCTGGGTGCCAAACACATTTCTTGTATAAAGCTTACCAGTTAGAACTCAAGAATTGATGGGGTTCCCACAGAATATATAAGACATTTGCTGTACACATGGCCTGTTAAGGAGACTTTCTGCAGGAAGGCTGTATAGCACCCAGTGGGCCAACATTACATCTTTATAGATCATGGGCAGCGAAGTGGACGATTTCTAGCACTGGTTGTAGGAGGGTAGCTCTGCATTTAAAGGTGGTCTATACTCTTTGAAAATGCTTTTTGCAGAAGTAGGGTGGAACCTGACAGAGATTTGTTTCCAATACATCTCAACACATCTGGTTTTTGGATTTTGTTGTAAAGTTACTCTTTAAATGCAAAGGCCCCACGAATGGTATGAAAAGTACAGTTATCCCTAAAAGCACCGTCCATCATCAGCAGTGACCACATTTGTTTAAACCATAAAATACATTTTAACTTTCTCTGTCATCTCAGAGCGATTCATCTTTTCTAACTTTTCAGCCCATCCCTTAGGGCCTACATCTACTTTAAATATATAATCTGGTTGTCCTTTTCTGAGCAATGGGAAATAATGACAGAACTATATTTTAACCCTATAAAAGGGGCCCTAACAAGAAGCCTTTTTGCCGGATCACTAGGTAATATTTTAATGAAAACTTTTTGCAAATCTTTGCAAAAACCTGGGAAAAATTATCAAAGGCGGTTTCTTGGAGGGTCAGTGGGTGAAAAAAAAATATTTTATAATAATGATATTAAAAAGAATCTCCTTTAATCATATACATTTTGGAATTAGATATCTTGCACAGGCAGAATAGTTTACTTTTTCCATCAGAAGCATTCAGTTGTTATAACCTTTCATTTGCTGCCACCAAGTGTCTCCTTATAGTATTGCAACATGTGATGTTTCATTTTAGAGACAAAAATGTGATTTTATGGGCAAAATAATAAAAAAAAAATCTGTTACATTATAGGCAAAGCTGCCCAGCAAAAGTGACAGTTATGAGGGTCGTGCCAAATCATAAGTATAATTAAATAAGTTGGGGTTGCTAACAAATTTTATTCAAAAGGTTTTAACTTTTTTTCTGCTTTCTTTGCCTAAAAGGGATTGAGTTGGGTTTTAATGTGTTTGTTTTTAAGCATCAAGTCCTTGTAAACTACAATATGAGTCCACTTAGGACTAACCTGTCCACAGAGTCACTACGAGGCACCCTGGTAAACAAAGGGGAAACATTTTAAAAGATGGTGTTACGTCTATATAATGTACAGTGCTGTGTAATTTGTTGGCGCTATATAAATACTGTTTATTATTAATTTTTTTATTACAATAATAATGTCATTTTTGTGAGTGGGAGTGATATCACTCTGGCCTGGCCAATGAAGATGGCTGTAAAAGGATCAGGTGAATATGAAGCAGGTGGGACACAACAACGTTCTTTCGTAAAAACAGAACAGTAAGTGAGTGTTGTCATATTAGGCAGAAATGGGTTATTGCCATGATTATCAGGTAAATAAGCTTGAAAAAAACTAATGGAGCCACCACATTTTTGCTCTTGGGTTTATATATGCCATTTAGTCAGTAAAATGTTTTTACTATCCATACAATATTAAAAAAGCACTATATTGTATCAATTAAAACTATTCATTATATGCAGAGCAAATATGAAAAACTCCAGAATTTTGTTTTGTCATATAACTCCCTGCAAGGGAAGCCAATGGAATAGGAACATGGTTGTGCTGCTGGGCTGTATGTTCGTAAATCTGTTTGAGGACTGAAGAACAAGAAACTGATCACTGTGATTTATATTGAAAATGGAAAGAGATTACTCACTAATTAGCTAAACGGGATTTAAATATACCATTGCCGCCATAACCACCTCCTTATTCTTAAATGAGAGGGCTGCTGGAAGTACAAACATCAGACTTCTCTCCTTCCTCCTGAAGAAGCCAATTTTTTCCGTGAAACGCATCGAGAAGTAATTCAGAATTTAAACCTTTTTTGGGGTATTCTGTAAGGAGAGGTCATTATATACACCCACAATCCTATTGTGTTTTATGTATTTGAAATGATGTTTGTTTTTAATGTTTATTATTAATAAAATGTTGTTGTTTTTGTAATATATTGATGATACTGACTTTAAAAGTCCCGCTTAAAATGTCTTTCATCACATATCTTTTCCTTGTCATATAACTCGTGTACTCTACATAATAGTACAAAGAATAGAAACATTATACAATAAATTATTATTAAAATGTAATGTACAGTGCTGCATAACATGTTGGTGCTATAAAAATACCGTTTGATAATATTAATAAATTCATGGTAATTATTATTAATGTTCATACAAATATTATAATATAAAATTGTCAATACATTTTGAAAGGTCAATTAAAGAGACCAATACTGGATAATTATGTAGGATGCCATTTCTGACCTGATCTGAATCTCTGACCCAGAATGAGTATGCAGATCAGGTGTTCAGATAATTGCCATACAATTTGTCATACATTTATCTGCATGCTTGTATCAAGTATGTGACTGACACTACACTTCAATAATCAGCTTTACATCCAGGCATTTAGCATTCCTTAGAATGAGTTCAGTGGTTGTAGCTTTCAAATTCTTTCTATATAGGTCCACTTTAGGGTCTTGAGACTTCTGTAGAGTTCCATGCCAGTCAGGTGGTTAGCTCCAAGACAATAGTACCGACTGTTATTTGGGCAACCTCCAACAAGAGCAGCCTTGATTTGTGTCTCCTGTGTGTTGTTACTGGTCTCATTCACCTAGCCCTTTCCAGAAGGTTATACATACATGTTTACTTTCCTTTAAGCATATATCCTATTTTCAATCAAATGGCATGTACCTGAATGTTAGACACGTGTGTTCTTCATCCAACGACTCCAATGCAGCACTGAGAGTGTCTATGCAGAATGGAGGGCAGAGAAATGGCATAAAAAGATGTTTTCCTCATACCAATATAATTTATACATGTTGTTGGGGTACTTTTCCTAAACCCTGACACAAAAATCCACCTAAATTTTCTGCAGCATTAGGTAACCTCAATCGAGACACCTTTATATATATTACTTTCTATCATCATTATCTCTCATCAGCTGATCATAGTAACATTGAAATTTCAGAAGACATTAGAAAGGTGGAATTATTTCAAGTTTCTGTAAGGCTCAAACTTATGTTTGTTTTAACTACAGCAGTGAAGGGTTACAAACCTACATAAGACTACCTGTTGCTGTCCCTACCCCTACTTCAGTTCTTGTTCTAAAGACACAACAGAAGATGAGAAACAAATCTCACCAAAGTAAACAAATTCCTTAACATAGGAAGTTGTGCCCTTTTAAAGCTTTTCCCTTAACCACCTGAGCGTTACACTGAGGTCTAGATTTCTGTACCAAAAGTGATCCACTGTTTTTCATGAATTTTTTTTTTAAATTGTAGACCTGTAACTTACAGAAATATGTCCGAACAGGGGTTCTAGTAGATAATATGAATATAAAAAATGTATTTACTTTTATTTTATTTCTTTTTTATTTTTTTGTATTGGATTGGATACAGGAGTTTGTATTCAATCCAATACAAAATGAGCGTTTGAATTTACCAGTTATATACTTTGTATTAATTTTATATTATTTTGTATTGGATTGGATACGCAAGTTTGTATCCAATCAAATACAAAATAAAATTTGAATTTCCAAGTTATTTACTTTTATTTTATTTTTTTTATTTTTTGTATTGGATTGGATAGGGAGTTTGTATTCAATCCAATACAAAATGAGCGTTTGAATTTACCAGTTATGTACTTTGTATTAATTTTATATTATTTTGTATTGGATTGGATACACAAGTTTGTATCCAATCAAATACAAAATAAAATTTGAATTTCCAAGTTATTTACTTTTATTTTATTTTTTTTATTTTTTGTATTGGATTGGATACGGGAGTTTGTATTCAATCCAATACAAAATGACAGTTTGAATTTACCAGTTATATACTTTGTAATTTTTTGAATTATTTTGTATTGGATTGAATACAGGAGTTTGTATTGAATCCAATACAAAATAAATGAATGAGTTTCAATTTGAATTTCCCGCACACGCGCCGACGTCATCACGCACGCAGGGAGGAGCCGTCCGGTTTTTTTTTTCTCCGCCGGACGGCTTCTCGCTTCAGAGATCATCCGGCGCTGGAACAAGAAGGACGTGGACGATCAGCGGGACCAGGTAAGAAGCCGGCCGCCATCTTGTGTTCCACCGGCCGGCATCTTACCGGTCCCGCTGGCACCCGACGAAGGACACCTTACGCTGGAGAGGGAGATCGGTGGATGACGATCGACGGAGGACGACGCTGGAACACGAACACGACGCTGGATGAGCACAGGGGGACCAGGTAAGTGGGGATGGGAAAAAACTCGGGGTTAACAATCCTAGCCGGTTTTTTTTTGCCCGTACGAAGGTCGGGCTTAACGGCTAGGAGGTTAACGCCTGCTTTTGATGACATTTCAGAATGTTTACATTTCTGAAAACTTTTCTCCTAGATTGTAAGTTTTTCGGGGCAAGGTCTCTCCTCCTGTGTCACTGTTTGTATCTGTCTGTCATTTGCAAGCCCTATTTATTGTACAGCACTGCGTAATATCTTGGTGCTATATATATACTGTTTAATATTGTTATTAATATTATTATTGATAATAATAATAATATTATTAATACAATGGTCATCTGGGAAAAAAAAGGAGGAAACTTCCTGTAAAGGAGTTGAGGGGATAACCCTTCCTTACCAAAACTAAAAAAGTTGTAAATACACTTTATTTTTCACAAAGTGGTAGTTTTAAAAAAAAAATTCACATAAAAATCATTAACAATCGATAAATCTTATGCCCCACACTTTCTTACTTCTTTCTTACTTTCCTATGTTTCTTAGCTTTCATGTGTATGATGTGGGCAAATCATGGAAGGCCCATTACCTATTAAGGTATCAAAGCAATTTATGAAAGCTCAAGAATGAAATTGTCATTTTTCTTTAGACAGGTAATTATCAAAAAAATATAAAAATGTAAACTTAACACACAGTAACAGGGCCTATTTATAAACAGTAGATCTGACATTACCTCAAGCATTTCCTCATGGGAATCTTCCAGGTACATGTGTTTTAATGGCAGTAATTAATTCCCACCAGGGAATGTTTGAGGGAATGTCTGATTCCCTGTTTTATAAATAGAGTATTATTTGTCATCTTTTTCTTTGACAATGATCTGGTTTACCTATCTGCAAGTTTGAGTTCAAAGTGAAATCATCATTTCATAATAAAAAATCATTGAAAGCTGACATATTAATATTTAATATGATAATATTTAATAATGATTTAATATAATAAGGTACAGAAAATGCCTATTAAAATTTTTTTTTGTAAAGTACCTTAAGCCATGCATGCGCATCGCCTACCAGACCTAAATCATTCTGACCTGGCCAATCAAGATGGCGAGAACCTGAACTGGGAAGAAGACCGGATGAAGAGGACCAGGTGGAGGTGGCCATTTCTGTACCAGAGTGAGGATAGGCAAGTGTTGTGATCAGCCAGGTAAGGTTTATTTTATGACTGTCCCTTCTGCAATGAAGAAAGTGCTTGTACAAAATTTTTACATTTAAAGCTTAGTTTTGCTTTTGTTTGAGATGTGATACACATCAAATTGTAAACCATACTAATGTAGCAGCATCATATCATTGTAGATCTATACCTACTAGCCTTAAAACTGCCAGGATACTTGACAGTGTCTGATCTACTAATCAATAAACTTGAGTGTATATACAATTACTAGTACCATTCTCTTTCACCTTCCACCACTACGTGTCACCATCTGCCTCTCTAATACAGATCGCCTCCAACAGATCCCTGTTCAGAAAAGCGCTTAAAGCATTCCTGTGATTTATGTGTCGGCATGCAGAAAAGCTAAGGCTGATTTACAATGCATGATTTGATACTGTATATATTACCATTTTTATTAGGTTTGAAACTTTATCAACACTGCCCCATTTCATGTGTACTGTAACGGTGCCAAACAGCCATTTAGATGTTTGACTCAGAGCTTTATAACCTCAGTTTGCTAAAATATAGAAGACAAAAAATATTAAATATTAAAACATACACATTGCTTTGTACAAAATATGTAAATTTAATTCCATATATTAGATATTTTATATGCTATAAAATCTTTTTGGCATAAAAATAAAATGAATAATAACATAATTTAAAGGAATTGATATAAGTAATGGTTCTTCTAGGATTTGTTTATAGATATATAATAAAAGATGACAAAAGATAAAGCTTATGTGTTGCTGGTTAAATGACGCAATATTCACCTAGTAGTTCTCCAGTTACCAGTGAGTTGGCTTGTTAAAGGATTGTTCTCTCCTAAAGTGTATGCCAGGGTAAAAACATATTTCCACAATGCATGCACATTTCCCCTGGTATTACAAAGTAACTATAAAATACCTACAAAAAGGGAAGGACAATGTATATGTTAACGTGTAAGTTGCGGCAATGCAAACTCCTTAGGTTCTTGGTTTTAGTGCTGCTTAGCTGCTGAGTGTAAGAAACTTTCTGCACTGTATTGTTCTTAATTATTAACATTTTTGCATAATTAACACCAAATGAAACAACTAACCCAACTCATCTTTTTTCCATTTACAAAATAATTACCTTCAGAAATACTTCAGAAAAACTGATCTATACTACTTCAAAAAAATGGAACAGAAGTATGTTGCATTACCAACGTCTCTATTTTATGAAAATAAATTCAATCTCCTCTTATGAAGGCCCAATATTGAACACCACCATAAAAATAACGTATATGTCATCTAAATATCAGCTAATCCTGGTGTGCCCAGTGTTTTGACGAGCTCACACAGCATAAGAAATTCTCTTTCACAATACCAAAAACTGCATGCCTATTTTCTTTTAGGAAATTTATTTTATTGCAACAGGAGTTTGTCTTTTATTTTATACTCTGCTAGAGCGTGGAATACCAACTCTCCATTGGGCTTAAACAAGGGTGTACAAAAAGGGCCAGGCTCAAAAAGATCCTAACAAGTGGCCCTGGGGGGGGGGGGGGGGATAGGTGATATCTTGCCTAATAGGGGACAAATGAGTATAAAACCTGCAGGAGGAGTAGGGGTACAGAAAGGAAGAATAAAAGTGTAGTTCCATCTTGAAAGATAAATGCAATTTCCAATAATGCCTCCTTCCTTGCCCTGACCTAGTCTAATCCATATAGTCCTCCTTCACAAATGTATTCTTACCGTGTCCAGGCACTGTTCAGAAGTCTTGTTGCCTGCCTATGCCTACTCAATACAGCCCCTATGGGGCTATGTCTCATGGCAATAGACAAAGGTAAGGGAGCCCAAAAGAAATCTATGGAGCTGCACTTTTGGCCCCTCAGATCTTAGTAAGTAGGAAAGAGTTGGAGGGTGGGATAGATTCGATCAAGAAAATTGGAAGGGGTAAGAGCTCATTATTGGAAAGTGCATTTGATCTTTAAAGCACTTGGGTTAATTTATTTAAAGAGTACAAACTCACCAAGTACAGTTTCACCAAAATGCATAATGAATTGGTATATTGAAGGTAAAACAGTTTTATCCTTTTTACTACACTCAGTGATTATCCCATAAATTAGCTCTAGTCCTATAACTACAGTCTAATGAACTCCTTGTGTGAAATTCTGAACTATATGCCAAAGTAACCAGAGTATACCAAAAGATGATGGTATTCTGGTTTTTGGTTCAGTTATCTGTTCACTATTTAGCAATTTAAAAATCCAATTACCAATTAACATGATTTTTCCGTAGTAAATTGAGGTTAGACTCCCTGTCTTTAAGCAATAGTGGTGCTAAGTAGGGATGAGTGAGAATGCTTCTGATATTCTCAAGAAGATTTCCTCGAACTTCCGAAATGTCCGCGAAATTTCGGCGAACCGATTTCGCAGACCCATTGGAAGATTGAGGAAATCATTACAGAAGGATTCCCACAGCTGCATTCACTCCTCCTGTCAGTGTGAGTCGGCTGTGCTCATCGATGAATCATCACAGGATGATACCAACGGCTGCATTCATTCATGCTGAGCACAGCCGCGGTACTCCTGTGTTCTTGGATAAAGAATCACTATTCAAGAACACATACAAAAGGGCTGCAAGAGCAATCAGACTCAGAATCAGCTCAGCTCATCTGATTCCTTTTGCAGGTCCCAAAAAATTCGATCTCGATGGCCGAATTTACACAGGCCTTTCTCGCATGTTCGGTAAGCAAGAACGGCCCAATGCGCGGCGGGATGTAATTTTAAAATCTCGCTCGCTCATCCCTAGTGCTAGGGTCCTGAGATCTGCTACAAAACCATGTCATGTCATAGAGGTCAAAATTTAGATCTGAAGCAAGAACTACAGGCTCCTGGATGCTCCTTCTGTGCATACATGATGTTAGACATGTGCAAAAGGGGCATTTTCCTACATTGAGGGGAATGAAATTAAGATCTCACACACGTGCAGTGAGATTGGCACTATTCTTCCCCTTTACAGCTGGCTACAACACCCGATCTCATGCCTGCAAGATTGGGAGACATAGCCAGAACAAGGAAGAAGAAGTGGTGACACCCGGGGTCAATTGAAGACATCTCCAGAGGGATCGCAGAAACTAAAGGTAAGGTGAAAGGTCTTAAAAATAAAGGGCAGGTAGAAAATAAAAAACTGGACAGAGTGTCTGATATTTCAAAACAAAAGGAGAAAAAATGGGGATAGCAGGAAATTAATAGTTGATCTCTAAGGGTACTTTTTATAAGGCAGGGAATCTGACATACCCTGAAACACTCCCTGGTGGAGAACCAATTACTGTTATTGAAACATATGTACCTGGAAGATTGTCCACTGGGGAATGTTTAAGGGTATGTCAGATTCTCTGTTTTATAAATAGTGCCCTATATATTTTAGATTTTATGATCACAGCTTAAACTTTTTTTGTAATATTTAAAAATAAAAAGAGGAATTTTGCATGTCTATTATTATCTGCTAGGTTCACAAAAAGCTTGTTGTATGCAGAGTTCAGTACATGAAGTTCAAACATACTCATATAACATTCTATAAATGTAGATAAATCTGCTAATGATTTTCAACATTTTTACAACATATTTAATGAAACTTGAGCATTTTTCTTTAAAAGCACAATTAGAACATATCAAAATAACACTGGTACATATACTGTATAACTCTTTTGGGTTTTTTTTTTTTATTATAAAAATTCAAGGTTGATAATTACTGTCAATTATCAATTGTGGACCATGTGGTTTGTTACTAGTCTACTGACTATCTTCACTACTAATATGGAAAAAACAGGAAAAACCAGTGGTAATAATGAAGATTTCTAGTTGGGGGTATTTTGTGATTACGTTTGAAAATTATGTTACATACAATCATGGAGAAAAATATTGGCACCCTTGCATTGTCAGAAAATGCACCGCTTTTCCCAGAAAATTGCAATTACAAATGTTTTGGTATTATCTTGTTTATTTTTTTTTGTTGGCACTGGAAGAACACAAAAAAGCAGAGAAAAAACTGAGATATTCCACACAAAATGTGAAGAATGGCCTGGACAAAACTATTGGCACCTCATCAAAATAGTACTAAATAATTGTATTTCAAGCATGTCATGCTCCTTTAATTTGTAATTCAACTCACCTGTAGCAAATAACAGGTGCTGGCAATATGGATATTCCCAGTTGAAATGGTGAAATGCTGACTCAATCTTGTTTTTGGTTGTCTGTGTGTAACACACTGAGGAAAGAAAGAAGAGCAAAGAATTGTCTGAGGATTTGAGAACCAAAATTATAGAAAAGCATGGACAATTTCAAGGCCAAAAGTCAATCTCCAGTAATCTTAATGTTCCTGTGTCCATTGTGTGCACACTGTGAAGAAGTTTACAGCCCATGTGGCCGAAAGAGAAAGATTGATGATATGTTACAATGAAGAATTGTTTGAATGGTGGATAAAGAACCTTGATCAACTTCCGAACAAATTCAAGCTGACCTGCAGGCACAGGGTACAACAGTGCCAGCTGTCACTATCCGTCGCCATCTGAATGAAAAGGGGCGCTATGGCAGGAGACCCAGGAGGACCCCACTGCTGACACGGAAACATAAACAAGCCAGATTGGAGTTTGCTAAAACTCACCTGTGGAAGCCACAATCTTTCTGGGAGAATCTTCTCTGAACAGAATAAATACAGCTTTTTTAACGCACATTATACGATTGTTTAGGGAAAACAAAAAGAAGCCTTCAAAGAAAAGAACATGGTCCCTACAGTCAAATATGGAGGAGATTCACTGATGTTTTGGGGTTGCTTTTTGGCCCTAGGCACTGGTAGTCTTGACTGTTCACTGTAAGGCCTGGTCAGTACCAGTATTCCCCAGACACCAGTCCCTCAATCTAAGGCCGCAGTCTTCACCTATTGCAGCCACCGTTCAGCCTCGAGCGACTGGTTGCGTCTTCCTGCGCTAGGTTGCCCCAACCCCCAGGTTGATCTCAGACGCAAGGGATGGTGTCTGGTGCTAGGCCGGCAGCGGACCAGGAGCTCACAGATACAGAGTATAGAATTATCAGGTAAATCCCAAAACAAGCTGAAGTCAAAACACAGGAAATCAGTCCACCAAGCGAGGTACCAAGGGAAGGGCACAAGCAGAGTCAGGGTCACAAGCAAAGGTCGGTCCAGGCAAAGTTCAAACGGAATGTCAGGAACAGGCACAGGTCAGTAACAGAGAAATACTCAAAATTACTCCAGCACAGGTAAACCCAACAGACGCTATACCAGGCACTGGTGACTGGGGGCAGAGAGGCTTTAAATTCCCAGCAGCCAGTAGCAGTGCAGCACTGAGTCAGGAGCTGATCAGCCTCTAGAATCCCCTTCAGCTGTGCACAGCCTACCAAGGGATGCTGGGGATGCCATAAATCCATCAGGCTATATTACCATTTGCATGGTAATATAGAATCTGAAGACTACCAAAGAGTTTTGGGGCTCAATGTAAGGCCTAGTGTCAAAAAGCTGGGTCTCAAAAAGCACCCAGAAATGGTTTAGGACAAGGCGTTAGAGAGTTCTGAATTCCCGATCTGAGTCCCGATCATCCCACAGAGCACTTGTGGAGAGATCTCAAAACTGCAGTTGTGAGAAGAAACCTTTCAAATCTGAGAGACCTGGTGCAGCAGACAGAGGAAGTGTGGTCTAAAATTTCAGTAGAGAGATGTAAAAGACTCATTGATTGTTACAGAAAGTGATTAACATCAGTTATTTCTTCTGAAGGGTGTGCTACCAACTATTAAGTTGAGGGTGCCAATCATTTTGACAATTTTTGACGTTCTGTGGAATGTCCCTGTTTTTTTTTGTTTTATATGTTTTTTGCATTTTTCCAGTTCCAACAAAAAATAAATAAATATGATAATACCAAAGCATTTGTTTTTTTATGAGAGGGTGCCAACATTTTTGGCCATGATTGTAGTTTAGGATAGCTATATATATATTTATATATATATATGTGTGTGTGTGTGTGTGTGTGTGTGTGTGTCATAGGCCCTGTTTATTCCACCAGTTGATTCTTCAGAGCCTACAATAAAGGTAAGGTTTCTGGTTTTATTCATTTTTATTTTATGCAATTTTATCACATTATTTTATATTTGTTTAACATATGTATTATGTATAATTATTAAGATTGTGTCATATTATAATTTTATTGCTTCTACACAAATACGTTTCATGCAACGCTATGAATTTGGTGTACAACATTTTCCACCAGGCACCATTAGGTAAGGAATAGTATTATTTCACAATTTCAGGGGCAATAGCGTGCAGATATCTATATGATGTTTAACTTAGTGAAATGAACCATCCCCATGGTTTATGCAGTCTTTTAATGATCATAGCAATATTCAACTTTATTTTCATATTGTGTATATATTTTCTGTGTTTGTATCCTGTTATTGCAACATTTGTTCTAATGTACTCCGTTATACATAAGTTGTATATTTTTCCGTGTTTAGAGTCAGAGCACGGCGGTCGCCTTTCATAGTAAGCATCTCATTGTGAATAAGCAGTTAACCTCAATGCTGGAAATTTCTACAAGATCAGCAGTCATAAAATGTCATTTTGTCATCTCTCAGCAGTAGGCCTTTACTACAGCAATTTTCATGTAGCCTATTACTGTACTAACACATACTAACTATAGGCCATCTAGAGGGACATTATGATTGTAAATAAGCTACCAAAATCGCAACACTGCAAAGTACTTGCTGTCTGTGGGGGCCTACTGCGGAGCCTAGCAGAGCTTTCATGAATAGCTGATGCAGACAACAAAAGATTATTCCTAAATTTTGTCTCCTCCTGGGAATGAAGAAATAAGCAAATCCACAATTCTTATCTTTTGACATTTCTCTCCATATGTCTAAACTACTCATTTGTTTAAATCAATGTTTAGTATCAAAGAATATGATGATTTGTCTTGAGCATACACAATAGCATTGAACTATTCAGAATATTGCTATCATATCCTTGCATAAACACGACTTGACCCAACATGACATCTACCTTTTGGTGCACTCGACTATTCTTGAAATTAGACAAAGTTTCAGATCACTATTCAAAGGCAGGTGCACAACTACCTAGGTCATCTATAGCACATGGCTTCAGACTTTTTACCAGGCAATGATTAACCATCACTACACTGGTAAGGGTATTTCTGTGCTCAGAGTGTCTGAAACATGTTAAAATGATTACACTGTGATTATCGGTAGCACAAAACGGGTGGAGAGTGCTGGCAGCACCTGAATTTTCTAATATTCCAAAATGTTATCAAAAAAGCCCAAGTGAGCTTGAAGTTTAAATCTGCTAACCAAATTCGAGGTGCATTAAAAGATAAAGTGTGCAACGTCTTATAGTTCATCTTCTTTTGAAAACAGCCACAGCCTGAGTAGAGAAGCCTGTCCAGGGTCAGCATTCCAAGAGAGGGCATGAGCTTTTCTGATTCCAGAGGTATAGGATGAAGGGTGGCACAAAAGCTCAGTAGTTAGCACTGCTCAGGCAGGACACTATTGGTTTGGAGCTATATGCCTTTCTAATTTTGGTTTGCGTTTATTCAAGTTTACTTCCAAATCCCAAAAATATTTTCTTGAGTTAATTGGGGTTAGTACAGATCACATTATTAACATGAACTCCTCCATGAGACAGTTATGCGTATGCACACAGTAAAACATTGTTAAAGATGTCAAAGCTATATAAACGCATAAATAAGTAGGTTGTAATTACCAGGGGGTAGGTTAGGCCTCTAGAGATTTCATTGCTCCCACACATAGAACAAGGCGACATCTCTGCAGTTTACTGGCAGGGAACAGATTTTTTTTACTCTGCACTTACTTTGCCAAGAAAATTTACTTTGAGACTTTAGGCACCTTTTGTTTTGATTGATATGTAATATCTTTAGATCATTTAAACTGAGCATTTATTAAAACTAAAAATTGACTTTGATGTCAAAATAGTTTGCAGATAATACTAGCAGCATTTGCATGTACATAACTTGATAACCTGATTGCTTGATAACCTGACTCTAATAAGGAGGTTATTATAAGATGTAATCAATAATGTTTCCCTAGTTAGGTTGATCACTTTTCTAGTTAAGTGACATTCTGAACCTTGAACACGTTTTTATGTCCTGCTTAAAAATGTATTTCTAAAATCTATCCATGTACTGAAGAATATCTCAATCCATAATAGTAATAAAAATCGGAATTCTAAACAAAAAAACATACAAAATAATGAAGTTATTTCTACAATAAAAACTATTAATTTGGTTTTAATTGTAGCTAAAGTAAAGATGGGGATACTCTATGTTATTTTTTCCTAATATTTGTTTTTTTACTTTTTGATATTACCATTTATTCAAATTAATCCTTGACTGAATTGACTGAAAGCAATTATATTATTAATTGAACTGACTTTTAATCAATTTAACTAAAATGCCAGGCAATATTCTTTGTTCAGTAAAGATGGATTTACCTGCCTGATCACAATGTTTTACTTTTACCTACATGTCCTTGCTCCTTGTCACAGGCGCTTCCATCATTCTCTGCTCCTCTTCAAGCTGTCATATCTTTGGCTATCCTGATTGGTCAGGCTAGAATGATGTAACTCCCACACATGAACATATATTGCGCATTCTCCACTGAGCTGCACATGTGCACAGTAGAAAATGAAAATAATGATAGTTTTGTTTAAAGGGCTATGTCTAAATATACAATATCATTCTACTACAGGGTAAAATATGTGTAACCTGGTTAAAGCAGGTAAACATGGCATTTAATTAACATATCAACACTCAGTCTATTTATGACAAGTAATAACAAAAAGCTGCAAATAAGGATTTTTTCCAAAAAAATATGTGCTGCCATTTAGACCAGGATTGGCAAATATATGTTTTTAAAACTAACGTTACATGTAGGGTCTGAAAGTAGTTTGCGATTTCTGTGATGTTATACATTTCTTCTGCAATAAATAAAAACATATTCCAAGGTTCTCTATTTTCCTTTCAAACACATTGAAGGTGAAATCACAGCTGCTAAACTTTGCAGTCATGCACCACCAAACCTGGCCCTGCTTTGATTTTCAGCATCCAGAACAAACGGAAGTGCCTGTTAAAAAAACAGGCACTCTAGCTTGGTATCACATTGTTTACTGGTAAAACACAAATAGTTTGCTTGGCGGGGAGAACTCAGATGTTTCAGACCTACCTATATTAATAGCTGTGTGGCCCTAACCCCCACACATTACTATCACCCCCCCCCCCACACTACCATAAACCATAACACCCAACGTCTGTAAACTAACTTTAAATGTATCCAGAAACCCCCATATCCTGGGGTTGAAGGTCCTCAAAGGCATCACCCACTTTCATATCCACCTTTTTGGGTGTCTACTTCCATCCTACTTTCCTTGTTCCCAGTTGCACCACACCGCCTTAGTTACAATACTAAGCACTTACAGCTCCGAACTTCCACAACCATAGATCAATGGCTCATACTCCACCGAACTTGGGACACCACACCTAAGGCAAGACCCTGCATCACGTAAAATACTACTGTTAAGACCCTAACAGCCAGACTACATTCTTCCCCCTACCAGGGTGGGTGGGAAGGAACCTTCTTCTCCGGCTACTAGGTATACTACTAACCTCACTTCCTCTCTCTCATCTTTCTATAACCTCTGACCCCTCCCCTAGCCCCTTGAATGACCCAAGTCAAACCCTAAGCTTCTTTTCACCTCTCTCACTTAACCCTCTTCTGTCTGATCCCCTGAGCACCCCGTCACATCAGCCCTTCATGCTCTATGTCAGGGGTGTCAAACTCTGACCTGGCATGTCCTTTTTTTTTGTCCCTTAAAAGAATTGCAATCCGTAGTAATGGCGGGTCAGCTGCAATTCATATTAAGCTGCTGTTCTTTAGACGCGAGTACAATTCCCGGCATCACTCGCGTCTCCAGACCAGCAGACTCTCTGCCTATGCGTGGCCTCACATTTTATAGACGCAAGTGATGCCAGAAATTGTAGTAGCAGCATCACTCGTGTCTATTGAACAGCAGCCTATGTGTGGACCCCGCAGAGTTTATACCAACAGGTAAACTCAATAATCAGGAATTATCAGGATTATTATTATCAGGAATTATCATAGAGCTATTGCTATAATAATTGTTTTACTGTGCCAGAGAATGAAATGTGAAACCAAATGAATGCAGCAATTCATTTTGTTTCACATTGCATTCCCCTGCAAAGAAAAATAATTAATCTCAATAAGAAGAAACAAGAACACATGAGAAGAACATGCAGTATTATGCAGTTTTTCATAGAAGAAAATTGTTATTATTATTGTTAGTATGTGCAAAAATGTTACCATTGAAATTTAACTCAGAAGGCTACAAATGGAGAAAGAGGCATAAGATTTTTTCTTAAATATACCTCTGGAATAAATTATAGGATTGTTCCAGATTGAATGTTAAGCAAAACCTCTTTGTTTCCATGAAAATGTTTTATATCTAATGGAAGGAAAAACGTCTTCAATTTTTTCAATAAATTTTAAGTTTGGCCCACGACTTGGTCTAAGTTTTTAATTTCAGCCCTCTATGTATTTGAGTTTGACACCCCTGCTCTATGTCATGCCCTATGTTCCAGACTTCCCAGTCTCTTGATTTAGGAAGAATGAGATATTTAGAGTTACAAGGTAATAGTTACTACATAAAAACTAAAGCTAAAAATATTAGTAATATAAATGTTAAACAGACTTCAAGGCTTCGGTGGTCAGCCCAAGCCTTTACTAGTCATTTTTAAACATCTACAAAGTTGTACATGTACATACAATGTAGCAAGTAAAATAGTATAATCTAAGCAAAATCTCAATTCATTTGTATAAACTTTCACATCTCTAAAGATTTAATTATTTACATTGGGAGATAAATCCTTCTAGGCTCCCCTAATCAATACCAGAGGATAAGAAGTTTAAGAATGGTTTAAGTTTAGGTTTTACAGCAACTTATATAGGAAGCTAAGTGAGTATAGGTCAAAGTTAGTGGGGAAAAAGTATGTTAGCTTGTGACTAACTGATCCTTTGTAAGTAGAAGTGAGGTCTCCAGCCATGAGTGATGGTAAGAGAAGCTGGTCTTGGTTATGTTGCACTAATGTGCCAGTGAGTTCTACAACAATTTAGAATTCACTTCCAAAATATCTACCACTGATTTGTACGAGATAATAAATTGATAAAATAATATTATCTTCCTTCCCTACTTTGTCTACACTCGTTTATTCCTTTCCATTTCCCTTCAACCCCCTAGGGCTTTGTATTTGTTGTTTGCCCCTTGTTTCCTTCCCTGTTTTTGGTTTAATGACATCATCACGTGAATGTCTTGTTATAAATAGTGTCCTCTAATTGTATTGTTTTGGGTAGATTTTATTATTTGGTTGGACATGACATGCAACTAATGGACTGTTATTTTTCATCTTTGA
Organism: Pyxicephalus adspersus; assembly: GCF_032062135.1. Lineage (NCBI taxonomy): Eukaryota > Metazoa > Chordata > Amphibia > Anura > Pyxicephalidae > Pyxicephalus > Pyxicephalus adspersus. The sequence continues at coordinate 108,465,193 of NC_092862.1, read as the reverse complement.
AATTATCCTTTTTTCATTGTTATATAATACATGTCTGTTTTGTTTTCTTTTTATACATTCACGTTGACTGGATACTGTAAGATGTTGATGTTGTATTTGTTATTTCATGAAAATTCAATAAAACTTGAATAAAACAAAAATAATATTATCAAGTTACAATAGTCTTTTCTAACACAGTATAAGACATGTAATGTAATATATTCCGCAATCACATAATTTTTTTTTTTAATTCTATTTTCTACAACTGCATATTTTTTAGTCTACTAGTTCCACATTTTATCTTGCACACAAATGCTCCACACATATGACACAAAGTCTAGGGATGTTCATTTTCATGTATAGAATGAGGAAAACAGATGTCTCCCTTAGAGATTATTTTATATCATTGTCAGGTTATATCACGGTCACTAAACTATCAGTTTTTGGCTGCATGAATTCACAAGGGTAAAAACACCTCTGTTTTACTAGCTGTTGTGTCCTAAGTGGAGCACACGAGGCGCATAGCAATGAGCAGGGTTGATGTGTTTTAGGTTGATGTTGTGGAGGAGTCTGCTCACCGCACACACTGTAATTGTACACTCACACAAGACTAAGCTTTTATTTACACATTTTACACCTCATTTCTATCTATCCTATGGACAGAAGTTTTTTTTTTTCCATAACATACGGTCTAGCAATTTTTTTTATGTAAAAAGGGATTATCAGATTAGCTATATAAAACATGTTCAGTATCTCCAAAGCCCCCTTTTTAGGCATTTAATGAAGTCAAGAGGATAATTCATATTTAAAATTCAAACTGACCTACCATTTTTACAAATTGCCACATCCATTTCTTTATTTGCTGTAAATAAATTTCTAAAAACAAATGTCCTCTTTTTCACGTTTCTCCCCTAGGCAAAACTGATGTAGGTGGTGCACACAGTGTATGTGGAGCAACAAAAACAATTTTCTTGTGGACCAGTGCCTACTCATGTGGCAGTTACATTTGTGGTCTATGTCAGTGGGTCTGATTTATTAAAGCTCTCAAAGACTGGAGAAAATACACTTTTATCAGTGAACTTGGGTGATCCAGCAAACCTGGAATACATTTCTTAAAAGTAATTTTTAATGACGCTATTTGTTAGCAAATGTTCCCAATCATGGACCACATCCATTCCAGATTTGCAGGATCACCCTGGTGTATCTTCTACAATCTCGGAGAGCTTTATTAAATCAGCCCCATTGACTGCACATGAACAATATGTTCTAAATATAGCTGCCACCTCTGTGTCACTATTCAGGACAGGGATCAGGACAATCGGCAGGAGCAGAGATGACAATCCTGGAAAAAAGTTAAAAAAACTGAAAGTTATCAATAATCCAAATGGAAGGATACATGTTTTTTTTTATGTATTTTATATATAAATATTGTAAACAGTGTGTTTATTTAAATGCAACGCAAGGGAAAGTTCCTGTTTAAAGTTCATTGTTTAGAAAATTATTTTTAGTATCTATAGTCATATGAAATAAGGTATTTGTTAGCTGTTAGTTCTTGATGTCTGGGACCCCTCTAGATCTTCCCTCACTTTCCCAATATTGGGACAAAAATAATCTTAAGAAATCTGATCAAAATTGTAAAACTGTTACCATATTAGGACCCCCAAAAAATAGGTTTTAGCATAACAATACAGAGAAAAGTAACACTGGGCATATTAATGAATACAAATAATGTGTTTCTAAGCCTATTTGTTTTTATATTTCTGGGGGATAGTTTTATATATCCAACAAAAGAAGAAAAAAAGCATGCAGTTAGATATTTGGCAAATCAGTTTGAGTTTTCATAACATATAGAATTACTGGTGTTATAGGGATCCCACATTGATAATATTTTGGGACCCTCATAGAAAAAAGCTATTTTTCATTTATCATTATCCCATTAGTTCTGTATATAATTTCATGGTTGAACAAATTTAATTTGAGTTGTTATGAGCCATGGTACACAATGCTGGTAATTCATTTGTGAGCTATCAGTTTTTTTGTACCATGGAAATGTAAAGTTAATGGGGTAATGTAATACTATGGTACATATACCTTATTTGATTGGTGTACCAGTTGACAGAATATGTAATCTCTGTTCAAATTATTGAAACTAGTCTACAATTTTTGGGTATACATGGTAAATTTCAACTACCCTTCAGCATCCGTTTATGTCCATTTTTATAGCACTCCTTTGGCAGGTATACAATGTTTGTTGCAGTACGTCTATGTAGTAAACATTTAATGTATTATTCATAACAGAACACACATTTTTTTTCTGTAAATGTAATATGTCCCCTTTTTATTATACAGTATTTATATAGCACCATTATATTACGCAGCACTGTACAAAGTCCATAGTAATGTCACTAACTGTCCCTCAAAACAGCTCACAATCTAATGTCCCTACTATAGTCATATGTCATTAATGTAGCCTAAGGTCAGTTTTAGGGGGGAAACCAATTAACCTAACTGGATGTTTTTGGGATGTGGGAGGAAACCAGAGTACCCAGAGGAAACCCATGTAGACACAGGGAGAACCTGCAAACTCTATGCAGATAGTGTCCTAGCTAGGATTTGAACCTAGGACCTAGCACTGCAAAGGCTGGAGTGCCAACCCCCTGAGCCACCGTGCTGTCCTTCAATGGCTGAAGTCATAACCAGGTCACATTGCAAGCCTATTTGTTCTACTTGTATTACAATTGGGAATAATTTTCTAGGGCTAATTCCATACAATTGCACTCCAATGTACCAATCTGTGATGTATTCTCACATGAAAAAGTTTTCTAATTTATTTAGGAGGACTAGAATTACAGGTAGTCCCGGGGTTACATACGAGATAGGGACTGTAGGTTTGTTCTTAAATTGAATTTATATGTAAGTCAGAACAGGTACATTATTTTAATAAATGCAATTAGATTAGATGTTTGTCTAATAAATATAATATTATTGGGCAGCATGGTGTCAGTTACTGTATAAAATCCTCACAGTGAGTTAATCTCAAACAAAGCAAAAAAAAAAGAATCTTTATGGAGCCTAGACATTCATTAACTTCTGGAGCGAGCTGTGCCTTGATATGCAAAAAGAAACAACTGCAGAGTGTGTCTTGGTCATTAAACAGTTACAAGAGGATGCAGAAAGAGCTCAGTCCTTAAGATCACCCACAACCTCAGCTGTATTTAGCAAATAATTTCTTCTGCAAATCATGCAAACTGCCCCCTCCCCCTTCAAGCTTCTGTTGTGCACACAGCGAGCAGGGACAGGGAAGCCCCGTTTGTATCTAGGAGGCATCCATATGTCGGATGTCCTTAACCCCGGACTACCTGTACATAATATCACATTATATTAGTGCTGTTTTTCAAACTCATATTTTTGGTAAAATAAACATTAAGATTTATTGTGACCCCTACAAATGCAATAAAATACCCAAATCTTCTGTAAAAATATAATAGATGTGAGTGTGTTATTTAAATAGTTAGCAAATATGTCAATACTTAAAACTGCCCCTGTGATGGCAAGGTTTGATGCTCAAAATTGTCCAAACAAGATACCTAAAAACCTTAATAGCTTTCAAGTTTGGATTTACTCAATGAAATATACAACTATACCTAAAGAAAAACTAAAAATGAAAACTGGCAAAAAAAAAAAAAACTCAAGCATAAATCGATCCGAGTATAATTCGAGGTACCTATTTTTACCTTGGAAAACAGGAAAAATTGATTGACTCGAGTATAAGACGGGGGTGGAAAATGCTGCAGCTACTGGCAAATTTCAATATTCAAAATAAACACCAATAAAATTACAATAAATGAGGCATCAGTGGGGTGTTTGTTTTTAAATTTTTATTTCAATATTATTTCAAAGAAAAACAGTAAACTAGCTGTCACGCTATAGTGCTGATATATTACGCAACACTGTCCAAAGTCCATAATCATGTGACTAGCTGTCACTCAAATAGGCTCACAATCTAACCATAGTCATATGTCATTAATACCGTCTAAGGTCAATTTTAGGTGGAATCCAATTAACCCTATTGTCTATAAGACTAAGCCTTCTATAGCAAAAAAACCTTCATTTTGCCTATTCAGGGAAAAAAAAGCTGTTACCTTTCACCCCCCAATCTACCATTGTAGATACCTGCATTTTGTTCACTTTTCTGCCCCTCCTTTTAGCAACAGGAACCAAACAAGATACCCAGTACTTCCTGGTATCATGGAGCATATGTTTCACCAATCACAACACATATACCCTAATGTAAAGGTCTGTGAATGTGTTGCTTGTTTTGTCTGAACAAGACATAAATTCACTTTAGTTCTCCACCTCGTTGCTGTAAAGGCGAAGTAAGGTACAGTATGTATGTATCACATATTTCTTATAAAAGTTTACATGTGCTAAACAAAATAACTTTTTTTTTCAGCTCTATGTACTATACACTTTAACCTATCTTCATAAAAAAAACATCTAAAATGAATTTGTTACCAGTATTTTTAGTTACAGACTGTCTGCACTTTTTATTTTTATTGCAATCTCACCTACTGGGTGATGATCGCCCTCCACACTGCTCTCTGCACACACGAACAGGTGCGGACACACTCCAAACCACGCCCCGCTCTGTTCCAGGCTTCTTACAAGGCGGTACAGGGCGCAGTATTGAAGTTTAGCCCTGCAGCGACGTCACGCGGGTCCTGGGCTGAAGAAGCTGTCGCCGAAAGGCAAGGTAAGTGCACTGTATTTCTGTATTTCAGCAGCAATAGGACGAGCAAACGAAGGGCCGCCTCCCCCCCTTCCAGCACGGCTTCCCGGCAAGGTAGTTCAGCTCTGTCACAGCACAGGGTCACCATGCCGGGGAGCCTGACTGGAGTATAAGTCGAGGATGACTTTTTCAGCACGTACTCGGGTATATACCGTACCTTCAATTCTGCAGGGCAGTCTGATTCATCCAGGGGTGTCTTGCATTGGATCCCGCCATCTTCTCATTCTTTCTGGTTCTTCATCCTACTTCACCCGACCCAGGCATGAGATCGGTTGACGAAGGAAGGCAAGAAAATTTGCCAATCTCACTGTACATGCGCAAGATCGACAAATTTTTCTGTTTGCGCGAAAAAGGCTCCTTCTGCTCATGCCCGAGATGCTCAGCACTCCCACTCATTCTCGATCGTTTAGGCGGTTGAGAATTAGGGGGCAATGCTGCACCCTTTTTTTTTTTTTTTTTTAAAGGGTGTTGCACTTAAAAAAAAACAACAGAATTTTTACTTTACATAAAGGGTTGACTACCCTTTTAAATAACGTGTGCTCCTACATTGTCCTTTATCTACACTAGGTAAGCATTTCCATTTATATGAGCTTGTGTAGAGAAAAAAAGAGGTTTACTTTTTTTTAAATTTAGTAATTGTTTTACATTTTTCTTGCTGAGATTTATTTCTGTTATAAAGGGGGGTGACTGGCACAGTCACAAATGTATTTGTATCCTGATACTGCTGCCAACAGAAAATAAAGTTTTCTTTCTGAAATTGATAGACATAAAATTTATCTTGCAGTCATAGTATAATTAAAAAAATGTCATTAAAGTGTTTAAAACAATTTTAAGTTTATTTAGTCTTTAAAAAAAGATCATTTGTTTAACTTCAAAAATCAATAATGCATTGAAACCCTCCTTAATGAAAAAATGAACAATCAAAGTTATTGTTCAATATAAATGAAAAGTGCAAACAAGTAGTATAATATTGTATTTACAAGGAACAAATTATCCCAAACAGCTAAAAACAATCATATTGATTCATATCCTCTAGAAAATAAAAATGCAATTCAATAAATTATGAGTATTTCTATGCATTGTGAAAATAAATATATTAGGCCCCTCAAATGAGCAATACCTATGCTACATCATTGTATCGTGTAGTAAAACTTACTGTATATACTCAAATATAAACCCATCCAATTATATATCGAGGTACCTACTTTTACAGTTAACAGCTGCAACTGTTAACATTCATACATTATTCAGCAGAAATACTAATACAATTATTTTGAATATATACATCTATGTATATATATATCTATGGCATGGTAGTTTTATCTTTTTACCTGTGGTTTAGCAGGTACACCCTTGGCAGTGTTGAAGTTGTGATTTTGAATCTTGAGTACAGCACTAAATTTAAAGTGGGAATTGGGTGGACTGGATTAGGCACAAAATCATGGATTTAGGGTTTGGTGCATTGGAAGAAAGAGCATTGCCAGGGAGTGCAGGGTAATATGATGGTTCACCAGGGAGGTGCATACCATGAGAATGGGCGTGGTTTAACATAATATACATTTTTGGTGTGAGGAAAAGATGGATTACTGAGGTTGTATAAGAAGCCTGGGTGTGGGCAGTATAATATCCTGGAGGAGGGAGAAAGTTTTTAACATGGAAGAGGAAAAAGGTATTAGGAGAATTCTAGGTTAAGGAAATTGGGTGTGAGGAAACAAGGTGACACTAACCTGCCATCCAATTCCACCCCTTATCTCCATCCCACATACAACTAACATCCATCTCTATTCCCCATGCCTTTTTGCTACATATCGGACAGTGTGCCAACCTTCCAACTCCCCTTAACTCCACATCCTCCTCCTCTTACATTTACTTGCCATACAACGTAATCCCGTAATCCTTAATTTCCTTTCCTGATTTTAATAAAGTTGATTTACCATCTACTCTCCCCTGTTTGACTTCTCAGTGGGACACTTTGCCTCTCCACCCACCTGCCCTGCACTAACTCCCCCCCAAACATCCTCCTGTTTTGTTGGTCCGCCCATGCCCCTTTTAGTCTTCAGCCTAGTTAACTTAGTTAACTTTGCCAAATGAGCTACTATCGGAAGTGTGTGAGATTGCAGTCAAATATAAGGGCCTTATTCGACATTGAAAATTCCATAGTTTTTTAAAGGAAACAATGGAAAAAATGTTTCTCCTGTAGAGCCCAATAATTCTGCTTATCAATCACCTCCTTAAATGAACATACCTACTGTTCATCCACTCCCAAACATTCGGCTATGGGAACCAAAGCTGATTACCTGACTTCCAATGTCTTTGCTAGTGATCTGCCTTTCCCCTACACACCTCTCAGCTCTCTGCACACACCTGCCTTCAAGCTACACCCTACATTTCCTCCTGCCAATCCAGGTTCACTCCTCATATCTTTCCTGCCAGCTGCACATACGACCCTACACACACCTGCTATGTAGCTCCACCTCTCACCTCCTCCCATACTCCTTTTACTCTATACTCTTCTGACCACCAACTCCACATCTCATCCCCTTTCTGTATTCACTTGCCATCCAGCATCCACACCATCTTGTGATCTTACTTTAGACAGCTCTCCCTTGCATTCATACCTTATCAAAATCCACCCTTTATCTCTTCTTCTACACTCACTTGCCATCCAGTTTCCCTTCCCATCTTTTAGTCCATATGTATTCAAGGGGATTCACTATCCTCTTGTTTCTGTTTGCCTCACCCCACCAACGCACACCTGAGGCACCCAGCTCACCCTCACCAACACTCTTTACTCTGTTTTTGTTCTTTTCTCGTCAGCCAACCCTAGGCAGTTGGCTGATATGACAGTATCTCAGTTATCTTCTTGGTGTCCCTGACACCCAATCTCTGGCTGTGGGTAGAGACTGGATGCTCTACCCACACATTGATAACCTAAATTGTGTTCATCAACTTACTAAAAGATGAGGGTCCTATGAGACAGTGAAACCTAGTTGTAAGTATGTGGAATTAACCAAAGGTGTCGCATTCCTGAAGAACTGAACCAAATGACCAGTTGGCGGATGGAATCTGTAACAGTAACATTAGTCAGCACAGAACTGTCATTCTGTTGTCTAATCGCACAAGCATCCCCTTATGCATCATACAATTCTGAATTGCTTTATGAACCCTTAATACAGATAAAACTTGTACATGTGCAGATACAATTGGGCTGATTTATGGAAGAAGTTAAAACTCTTGCCACTATCAGTTGTGTGAACATTTATTTAAATTGTCCAATCACATCAGTTTACATATTTCATTTTGTTTTCACTTAACAGATAATTGAAGTGGATCTTTACACGACTAATTGCGTAAACAAATCTTTTGGTAAATTGTAATGAATTTATTTTCTACATGTGTGTCTACATCTAAGCTACATCAATTTGTTGTTTTAAAGCAGTACATTTCTTGAAATCCTAACACAATAAGGATCCTAAATATAATTTTGTCTAATAGTTCTGCAACATTATAGTGGAAGACTAACGTGCTGTAGTTGCTTTTATCATTTTAACGTTGGAATTTTGATAATTTTGATCACATTTTTATAGTGTAATTTTTTTTCAGACGTTTCAGACTTTAGGTCAATTTTAGTATAACATTTTTTATTGGCGTAAATTATGTATCAGCCTATTTAGGATCATCAGCACATTACAAGCTGATCTGTTATGTGAAATCCCTTTAGTGAAGTAACCTTCTGAAAATGTTTATCTTTTTAAAAATACATAAAATATACATAAACAAAAAATACATAAAATAAAAATATAAAAGGTTTTAATAAAACATTTTTTGAATTATTTATTTAAAAGACTTCTGTCTTCTGTTTAACATTTTAGGTATTCATTAATGTCTGATTCTGTTTCTTTACACAAATGGTTCCTATTTTATAAAGTTAGGAGTCTTGTTTTCCTACCGTATATAAACATTTAGTTTTTGAGGGTTAGCCCAACACAATATGTACCCGGGCATGTTTATGAAGTAGTGAGAGTGACATTCACATACATTCACAGGTGGTAATCATTCACTGCAATTTATAATACATGGTCGAGGAAGATTCCCCTTAATATTTGTCTCATTCACCTCTACATAAAAAAGCTCTTTGCGATAATTGTTACTTTATTTTTCAGTAATTTATAATACATTCTTTTATTCCTGAGTTTTAAATAATAGCATGTAAGGCCCAGGTCAAACAAAAGTATTTGCCAGATACCAGTCCCCTAACCTAACGCTGCACTCTTTGACTATAGCAAGCCCCGCTCAGCCTCGGGAGGCTAGTTGTGCCGTCCCTGCACACGGTTGCCCCCAGGACTTCTGTGCACAAGGGATGGTGCCTGGTAAGTGACTGACAGAGGACTAGAAACACACAGATGATCCAGTACCAAGATTGCAGCAGAGACAAGTCCAGAATACAGAGCCTGGTCATTCACAGGTAATTTGTCCACCAGTCGAGGTATACAAGAGCAGGACACAAAGCAAAGTTTGGGTCAAAGGAAAAGGTCAGTCCAGGCAGCATACACTCGCAGGGTCAGAAACAAGCAAGCAAGGTTAGTAACAGTAAATCTTAAGAAATCTTACACCAGCAGCAAGTCAGCCCAGCTACAGGCACTGGGGACTATGAGCAGAGAGGCTATAAAGCCCTAGCAGCCAATGACAGCCTTGAGTCTGGAACTAATCTGCCCCTAAAATCCCCTTCAGCTGTGCACAGCCTCAGAGTGTGCACCGGGGATGTAGCTCAGAGGTCCCCTTTCCTTTTTTCCTCCCACGACTGCCCAATCACCTCTCTGGTCCCTTCAACCCCAACAACCACACATACAACTATTTCTTTGGAACAATATGGCTGATGCAGCAGTTTTATTATACCATATAAAACTTTAATTTGAACATACAATTCCCACATATAAAACAAACCAACCCAACAAATAGTTACAATTTTTCTCTCTTTTAATGTCATTATGTTGCCCATATATCTTTGCAATACACTTCCAGTTGCTGATCCTGGAAGACCCAAAGACCTAAAATTTCCAGACCAACTTGATTGCAGTGGATTGATATTTTTGGCCCTCTAGGCGCACTACCCTGCCTCAGGTGCAGATATCATCCAACTGCAGCTCCCCAACATCTGTTTTAGCCACAACCATTTTCTTACCCCAAAAACAACTCATACCACTGACGGGTCCCCCAATCACTTTACATTACCACCAACACACATCAACACAACACCAGGACCCCATCCCCCCCCCCCCCAATACCCTGAGAATCACCGACAAAAAAGTAGCGGGCAGGAATCTTTCTTGTTGCCCTACTCCTTCGGGACTGTTCCTCCTGTTCCTTTTCCTTTCCCTTTTTAACCCTTCAGTTCCCAGCCTTTTTCCACGCCTCCCCTTTCTTCTTGACCGTCCTCCTACTCCTCCACCTTATCGGCTCCAGGGCTTACCTTCTTTGGCTGCACTGCTAAAGGGAAGCAGGGACTGCTGCTATTCCTTAGTTCTCCTTGCTGCTGCAAGTGTCATCATTGTACAGAATAAATAGCGTTTGATACTGCAATAGCACGCTGCACAGGATAGCTTGTCGGATATACAACTCCTAACATAGTAATAGTGTATTATTGAAATAAATTCATGTGTTACTAATGCATTCATCATTTTGCACTTTTAACCTTTAAGTTTGACTGGTGACTGGCAGTATGTGAAATGCAACAGAACTCTGATTAGCTCCTCCAGGTAAAGATTTCATTTTTCGGTGTAAATTCTCCCCTGCAAGGGATTACAGAAGGCTAACATCAAGAGAGAAGATTCTAGTTTCTTTTTTCGAGAAGAATATATCTTTTGATTTATTGGTAATTTGGTATTTACATGTCTGCGGTTTATCTTTAAAACTGAGAGCTGAACAGTCTTTTTGGGTTAAAGGTATGTGTCTATTGATTAGCAGTGAGTTTCTGAGAGGACGGTGAACACTGAAGCACTGGAGCAATTAGGCAGACAGTGCTTTAGGGCTTAGCACTATACAAGGAACTGCTAAAGCTATGCCACTTCAACAAGGAATGACCATGTCGATATTCTCAATTAATCTGACATACGAGACATAAACAGCTTTGGAAAGTCCTGTTTTTGGCTAGTGGGAGAAAGCAGTTACGACACAGAGATTTCAGATTTTTTTTTTTTATAGCCGTTCAGCCATCTTGTTGAAGCCATGTAACATCCTTACTTTAATCTAACTGTCAATCACTGAAATATTTTACCATGGGGAACATCTGAAATAGACCAGCAAGAACAAAATCAGTCTAGCAGCTCACAATGTGCTCTATAACATCATATTGCTTTTAACAAGAGAAATACAACAGCCTGGGGAATTGCTCACAAAAAGTTTTACTATGAAACAGAACAGAACTAAAGATTAAAGTGTATCCCTCACCTAGACAAGTGGAGGCAGCCATCTTGTGTAATGAACTGATATATTCATGAGCTCCTCGGTACAATTGTAGAATAACTGAGACACTAAAATAATAGTTTTTACAAGTAGTGTCACTGATCATACACATTCTTTAACAGCCTACGTTGTTTTAAAGCTGTAATATACCAAAGGATAAGAGACTAAGTACATTCAGGGTACCAATTCAATTCACCACTGATATTTACTTATAGGCAGAGCATACTATGTAGACGGTGACTATTGCTTTTTATATTAGAAAACTAGATAGTCCCTAAATCATTAATTCATTTTTAAGATTACTTCCTCTCTAAAAACAAATAAATGGTTTGTCTGTGCATTTTTATTGCTTTTTATATCTAATGCATACACCAACAGCAAGTTTTCCTTTCTGCAATTCCTAACTGTCCACCTAGGAGTTTTGTGTGTTCTCATATATTTTTAAAATTACAAAGCATACTATTGTTTTCTCCATATCCCACAACAATGAGAAACAGGAAATGGGAACCAGTGATTACAGACTCTGATTACCATGCATCACAAAAAAATATTGTCTGCTACTTGGTCTAATCCATGTGTCCCACAATCAAGTGCGCTGAATCCGAATCTGAAGTCCGATTCTGCCTAGGATGACAGGATCTTAAGTTAATTACGCATATAGACGTGATTAGCTACATTCTCTCGTTCCGCAGTTACTAAGTAATCTCTATGCATAAATAACTTTTGCCTCATAGTTTCATGACAATACAAAAATGTAGTTTTATGTTACAACAACATATACAATTATACATAATTCACCTTGTTCCTTGTTCAACACACATGTACACTTCAGAAGTGTTTCAGGCACTTGCTTTTGCGTTTGTGGCTCTCCGCTGTCTCCCGTTGCAGAAACCAGCAGTAGTCGCCCATCAAGTTGGGGTTGCACCGGCCTTGATATCTTGTTTCCATAACAGAAATGTCCCAGTGGAACCTCTTCCCTTGTTTATCACTCACATCACCCAAATTTTGTGGGAAAAAGTCCAGATGGGAATGTAAGAAATTCATTTTAGGTGACATTCGGCAGCCAAGTTGATGGTATGCTGTTAGTATGTTGTTCACAAGTTCAGCATGGTTTTCAGCTCGCTGGTTGCCCAGAAAGTTTTGTGCAACTAGCACAAATGAATCCCAAACAGCAAGTTCAAGTGGGTTGAGTTTGTCTCTGAATGTAGCATCACGCAATAAATTGCGGATTTGGGGACCAACAAAAGTTCCTGCTTTCAGTTAAGCATCTGTTATAACTTTTCCAAACTTGTCCTTCAGATACTGAAAACCCATACCATCAGGATCCATTGCAACGACAAGGTTTTTCATTAATCCAAGTTTAATATGAAGTGGCGGAAGGTGGGTCTATGAGTGATTTTTTGCTGTCATCACAACTGTTCCACAGGCACAGAAAGCACATATAAATTTTGTATATCCCAATTGCAGGCCAAGAAGGAGTGCCACCACCTTCAGGTCACCACAAAGGTTCCACTTGTGTTCTGAATAGTTAATCAATTTCAACCTCCATGGATTTGTATGTCTCTTTCATTCCCTCAGCATGAGCAAGAGGAACAGAAGGTTTTTCGTTACCTTTATGCAGCAAATTTGCTTTGCTCGAGTTTAAGAACGCCACTGCTCTGATATGTATTTGCAACCTAACTCAATCATCAGACCACTCACGTCGGTACAGAAGCAAATGTCGTTTTCCAGCTTGTAATAACCTGCAAACTTTGTTTACAATCACGAAAGTGTGAAGTTGTCATTTCTTTTTGTAGCAAATTCCACTCCTTTAATCTGGAGTCAAACAGACTTCTATTTTGACAAAGACAGGTTCCTTACTAGATCATCTAAATCTGATTTTTTTAAATCTGGTTTATAAAATGTGGCTTACCCTCTTCAAATTGGGGTTCATAGCATTCATTAACTTCGACATCATCCTCCTGTTCCTCATCTGGCATGTCACTGTCAGTAACAACAGATGTAGGAGGGACTGGCACTGGATCCTCTGCATCATGTGGCACTGGCTTCAGAGCAGATTCACAATCAGGATATACGATTTTTTAATTATTCTTCTTCGAAATCCCAGCAATTTTACTCATACAGAAGTAGCAGTATGAGTGATGGTCTTTTGGCTCGTCAAACCATGTGTGTAGCAAAAGACATTTTATTACTTTTTTGCATTCAACCATTGTGTTAGGCCAACGTAACACACCTGACAGCAGATATGAGGTGCCCAGCTTTTATTCTGATTCCCAACTTCACATCCAAAGTAATACTTGGAAGCAAATCTCACCCTCTTGGTTAGGTTCTTGCATGATCACATGGGGTATATTTGCCACAAATGTAACAAAAATTGTCCAGTTTTTTGACACAGCTGTGCCTACTCATCTTTAGCTCAAAACAGACTCATTATGGCCTAGCTGTACTATGCAATAAGATGGCTTTACACTAGAGACAAGCCCTTGGTCCATCTCGCCTTATATACCTATTTCTGACAACAGCTCACTGACTTGCCCAAACATGCCCAGCCGCTGCTGGAACATGGCATGCCACCAGGGGGCGTGATTCAGCTGAGGCGGCGGCAGGCATAGTGGTAGCTGCAACTTGTATAATGTTCCCATGTAAAAATACATTACCCAATTACCGACCATTTGTAAAGCTATAGCACGCCTATAACTTAAAATCTGTATGTGATAGGCAAATTCTGATTCTGACTCAGATTTGGAATCAGCACACTCGATATCATGTAAATCACATGTGTTATTCCCAGTAGCAAAATCATTGTTGTGCAGGGTTATAGACACAGGAGGTGTGCAGGCTCAAGACTCAAGTGCAAGAGATATAAGGAACAATCAGTTGGTTGAGGTCCCCAGTATCCACTAAAAACTAAAAAAAAATTGGTGGACTAGTTATTTAAAGTGAGAGTATGAAAGCCATTTTTTAACAATTACAATCAACTGTGGGCACAGGCAGTTTTGTGTATTCAATTGTTTAACATTATAATAATTTACCAGGGCTTTATTTTCCGCTAGTGATACTTTCAGTAATAACTTTCTTAATGTGACAACAAGTATCTCATTAAACTGTATCTCTTCAGGAGCAGTACTGTCATCCTAGGCTTCTCACCTAAAACACCTCCTCATCCACATCTCCATTGAATAGGGGCGTTGATGGTTCACAGATGTTAGAAGATGTTTTAGGGAAAATTTGCCTTTTGGAAGGATCAACAGATAGACTTCTGTGTATATCTGCAATATTATGCCAAGAGGGTGAAATACATTGGAGGAATTATGTCTGCATCTGGGGATGCATTGTAATGGACCATTGACCTCTTGTATGTATCACAATTGAATAGAGTTAGTTTTTTGTTATAATATAATTCAGCTTCCACATTGTTTGTTTGAGGGCAGTTTTCTGTAGCTGCAGAAAATGTATTTATCCTGAAAAAAAAAATCAATGCATCCACATGAACATATATTGACAAGAAAATATTGTATCGGTGTATATATCGGTGTATCACAGCAAAAGTGGGAGTAAAATTGACCAATAATTTAAAAAAACAAATTATAGTACTGATAAAGCATTTAATGTTTTATTTCTGATTCATTCTGCCAGGTGTAGATTTTACCTTTAAAGAGTTGGGTTCCTAATCCAAGTCAATCTAATTCAATTGATATTTTAGGAATATATTCTCACCAGAGACTCACACATTTGCGGATTCTATTATAAAAATGTGTTCATACTGGGTGACATTTGTAAGAAAATATGAAAAGAGCCATCTTAATGTACATTGCTGTTTATCATTTTTTATGCATTTTTTTAGCACTGACATCCTCCACAGCACTTTTTCGTGTCCCTTAGTCATGTCACTGCCTATTAGCCTAACTCACAATCTAATATCCCTACCATAGTTACATGTCATTAACATTAACAGTCTACAGACAGTTTTAGGGGAAGGTAATTAATCTACGAATATGTTTTATAGTGAGCACAATCCAGATTGTCTTGGGGAAACCCAAACACACACATGTAATTTTAACATACAAATTACATGAAGATAGCTTCAAATCCTTAGACTGTGGGGCTGCAAGTGTTAGACACCATGCCGAGTATAACACCAAATGGATAAAAAAAATGAGTAAGAAAAAAGCCCATTCTATGCGAAATACACAAATTAGCAAAGTGTTACTGATTGTTACACCAATATTACTTTGCAAATTTTGAGTCCAGAAAGCTGAAACCTGATGACAATTCCCATATATTACCATAAACAATTATGTTGCTAGAATACCAAATGCACAATTTAATTTCATTATTTCACTTGCAGAAAAATGCATAGGAAGAACTGTAAGTCAAATGTGTCAGTAAAGCCTCAGGCTAGTTGATGCTGTTTGTCACAAAAATATTCAGAGAAAGGATCCAATACAAACATGCCAGTACATCCTGCATCTGTCTCACTGTTCATCGTTTTTTAATTCCTGCATAATCTCTTCTGTATCTTGGGGCTTTATTTTTGTTATTCTCCTTCTGTTGTAATTTTCTGCTGTTCAGTAGTGTAAATTAGCTAATATGGCCAATTCAGAATTCTGCTGTATCAGGCTACTAAAGAAAGCCCATAGCTTTGGATATTTGCTTGGATCTTAAGCAATGTAAAATTCTCTCTCTGTGCTTCCCCACTATACAGTTATGAACATAGACAAACCTTTCTAGTATTATCTTAGCCCACATGCTGGAGTATGGGCCTCATGTGTCAAAAGTTTATATTGCCTAAACTACTTTGTTAGTATTAGCAAAAACCACAAAAATTTTACTGCATTGTTTCTTTTACAGAATCTAATTTTTGTTGTTCTAGACTAGAGATGTTTTTCTAGATCTTGGTCCTGGAAAACAAGGGTTTTTACATCAGAATCACTAGTGAATGTCCAACTTTCCCAGTGCCCCGTTCATCATGCTAGGGATCCCCGCTAAGGTAGAGTACCTGTTTTAATGGGGGGGGGGGTAAACATTAATATTTAAACCAAACTCTCATTTAGACATAGAGCCTGGGCAGACGAAAAAAATCCATTACTACCCTTGAACTCCGCTAATTCAATGGGTATTTCTCCACAACACCTATCAACGCTCCTTCCCCAACATACTGCTACATTAGAAGGTTGTAAGAATGCTTACAATTGTACATTACTGCTGATGATAATGAGTGGCACAGTTGGCTTAGTGGTTGTCACACTTACCTCTTCCCCACTGTGTGTCTACTGTGGCCCCTGTGTCGCTGGTGTCTATTTCCTGCATCCCTAGTATTTTACCCCTGGCTTGTGACAAGACCTCTCTTGCTTGCTGTCTGTCTTGTCCCCGGCCTTCCTTGACAATTCTACTGCTTAGTGATTTGGTACCTTGTATCATTCTTCCCACCCTGGTATGCCCAAGGACTGCAACCTGGCATTAACCAGCAGCGCAACATCCTCACCACTAGAGGCTCTTGGCCTTGGCCCTTCACATGGCTCACACCACTTCTGTGCAAGTCTTAGCGCCCCCTAGTAGCCCTGTCACCCCAATGTGCCTAACACTCTTGTCTTTGAAATACTCAGTCCTCAGTACTCAGTATCTTGACCGGGACACTAACTGCTTTGAGTTTGTATGTTCTGTATGGGTTTGCGCAGGCACTGCCATTCGCTTCCATATCCCCAAATTATACAGTTAGATTAACTTGCTTCCCTTAAAAAAATTGTCTAAGAATCTGTTACTAGCATGTGACTATGGTAGGGATATTAGATTGTGAACCCTTCCGAGGGTTTTTCCATGATTTTACCCTTGATTTTTCCATGATTTTACCCTTGTAAAGTGCTGTTTTTTTGCTATATAAATACAAGATAATAATAATCACTGTGTCCACCTAAAGCAACACCCACAAATAAGTAACCTTGAATTTATTGAATATCTTGAATAGGTGATAGACAGAAATGGCTCAGATGGGGAAATTGGATAACATTAGTAGTCACAGAGAAAGTGCCTTGAACAGAATACAGTGAGTGGTGGTTGCAGAACAGAGCACGAAGTACAACAGGAATACTAGGATCACTGTGAAACATTAAGGAAAATCAAAAGATAGGAAAATGATGCTTGTATGGCTGGAGTTCAGCTTTACAAGTTAATGAAATTCTAAAAGCTTTATATTTATGAATCTGTAGTTAATTTGAAAAAAATACCTTTGACTGAACTTTTGGTCTCTGTGTTTTTTATTTGTGATTTGTATTTTCAGTAAAATATAACATATATGTACAAAAGATGGTATTATTAATTCTGAAATACCATTTTACCACAATATTTTTTTGTGTATAGTTGACTAAGTGTGTAAGTTATACATATTATCCTAGGAATGTTTTAGAGAAGTAGCTGACATGGAATTGCCTTTTGCTCAGTACATACAGGTATGGTATCACATTGCTTCAACAAGAATTTGACCGTGTATTATATATATATATATATATATATATATATATATATATAACATACTGCAGCTTAAAAGAAGGTCAGGGAATGTTAAACTAATCCTGAATGTATACTTACTGTAGTAGAACCTTAAGGCTGCTTTCAGACTTGGGAGTAACCGCAGTGTAAACCGCAGTGTAAACCGCAGTGTAAACGCAGTAAACCCATTGAACTCGGAGTGGTTCGGAACTGCTTTGTGCAAGCACCTGCACATGGTGGCGTTTTTATTGCAGCGGGGTTTTATCACAATTTCTGGAAATGGCATATATATATATATATATATATATAATATATATATTTGATATTTTAGAAATATTTTATTATTCAAGATGGTGTATGATACTTTTATATTGAAGACTCACTAATAAGATCCATAACTGTCTATGTATGTTTTTATAATATCTGTAAAATACCTAAAATATTATATTGCGTTTTTACTGTTAGCAGATGTTTTATGGTAACATGTTGCTTAGGATATTTGTCCACAGGCATTCTTTTCAAATGATGTGTTTGCTATTCAAATACATTTACGTTTGAATAGCAAACACATTTGTGTTTCAATAGCTATTCAAACGCAAATGCTGTCAAACACAACATTTGATAAAAAAAGGTTGCATTCCTCCTGTTTTGCCCACAACTCAAAACACCTCAGTAGGACTTGGTGCGTCCACATAAATGCTGTAAAACACAAAGCAGGTCAAATACAGGATCTAACTTGCCAAATGTGCTGCTCAATGAAAGTCAAAGGGATTTGATGACCTGCATTTGTGGTGCATTTCAAACCTATACCAAATACAGGAAACCCCTTGCCCTAATTGTCACATTAGAAAGTATATCCAGAAACGTTATGGTGAGGTGGGCCAAAAGAAACTAAAAAGCCTGGCACACAACCAGTTCTTCTTTTTACAGCAGAAGATATCTACTTTACTCACTTACAATATAAACCTTTATTTGCCCCTTTTAGCCTAACGAGCAGAGCCAGGCAAATCCCGCCCATTGGCCAGTTGTACTTGCTGAACACCTGGTTTACAACACAGAAACAGCCTAGTTTTGTAGAGACATTTATAATACACAAAACACAGCTGTTTCGGGATTTTTGGCCACCAGCAATGCTGTGCATGGAAATCAATACTTCCATAGAGCAAGGCTTTGGAGCAATACGAAAGTATAAACAGACAGGTTATGGTGAGGAAAGCTAAGAGAAATTAATAAAGCACTGCATTAAACAACCAGCCAACGATATAGTATACAATTTCATTACTCGTCTCCATAAAAACTATTGGGGTTGATTCACTAAAGAAATACAGGCTTGGAAAACTATTTCTTTTGTACAACATAAAAATAAATAGAACATTAAAAAATAAAAGAAAATAAATCAGTTTTTGCTGCAACATGCATGTTTATTACAGCTATTTTCCCTACTGTACTTTTTTATTTCCAGATATCCTTAGTGTGATAGCATTCAGCCCATTTCTTAAAAAACTAAGGTCATCCTGTACCACGACAGTGAAATCAGAAGCTCTCACACTGGAGCCCTTCTGACCGACTGCAAAAAGCAGATACTAGGTCGAATTTAGATACTTACACTGCATTTAAAAACACATTTAATTGTAAATGAATGATTACAGAGCTGCATTAATTTGCGCCTAGAGCTCATCTCTAAAAAAAACAAGTTTTAATTTACTGGTCTTTACCTTCTTATGTTATATTCTATTCCAAGCCATACCTTTCATGTAGCAATATAAAAAAAAGCAGAAACACAGTAACATTAATCAGGATTTTGATAACTGTAACTGCTTTCCAAAACAAACCTGTCATATATATATACCACTGAGAAGAAAAAAATGCACCCAGACTGTTTGCAAATTATTAATTTTAATCCTAAAGTTCGGTTGTCGGCAAATTTAAAAGCCTGGCTCAAAATTGATGCTATAAAAAGATATAGACAATAAAAAAAAGTGATCAGGTTTATATTGCACTTTCCAGGGAATAGTAAATCAGCTATTTTTAAGGATGTGTTTCATTTTTGTATTCCTCCAGGCATCTTCTTTACTTCCAGAAAGAAAAAAGAATCATTTTATAGGTAACTGTAGGACTGAAATGATTCATATAATAGCGACAGCAGGCAACACAACGAGTCCCTAAAGTGGCAATATCGTTACTTTTTGTTTTGCTTTAAGACTGGAAAGTGATGTGCAATTTATCTCTGATGCTTTCTATTTGAATACTTATAGGGAGTTTAGAAAAACATTATCATTGGCTGAAAATTCATTAGGAAAATATGGTTTATTCAACAGCAGCAGCCATTTGCTCACATGGGAAAACAGCAATCAGAAAATAGCCAGCAAACAATAGAATGCAAATGAACTGTCGGTATTCTTGGAAATGGAAGCTGCTCTTTGTACAGAATGGAATTTGTGAGGCGAAAGTTTGCTATTCAAAGTCTGAAACGCTAATTGTGCCTGATTTGGCCATTATTTTACCATCCAACTTGAATACTTGTTTTTTATGTGGCTTTGTTCCTTTTTGGATGCATGAAAGGAGTTTTAAGTCATTTAAAGAAACTTTTTACAAACCTAATCTACAGTTTGAGTTTAAAGGAAACAGATCAAAAAGCTGGGAAAGTCAAATTGAACATTTGATAAAATAAATACATAAGCAGAAGTTCTTATGTGTTTCTACATCAACAGATGTATAGCAAGATTGATGCTTCCTGCTCCCTAAAGAATAAGGGTCTTCTGTGCTCCCACTTTCTTCTCCATTTGACTAGCTTGCTGTAATATGACACAATAAGGTAAAATGTCATATTACAAAACATTAGATAATGTTGTAACTTGTGTCAATGAGCTTTAAGCATTGCTTTGACAACAATTTCAATGATTCTGAGAGCATTACAAATTTACTGACTAACTATAGTTTCACAAAAAAATCTGTGATCAAGCAGGTTGATTATTGCAGGGATAGGGGATGTTCCTTCTGCATTAAAACACAATTACTTCCCTGATTATTATCTTCTTTTAAAGAAACAGGGGTTGTCAGGAATGGACATCCAAGTCAATCAAAATGGCAAAATATTGGATCCCGGAAGAGAAGAAAGAAGATAGCAGCATATGCAATGTAACAATGCATCAGTTATTAAAATATACTTGCAGCTCTTAAATAGAAATTTATTATCTACTAGTGATACTAAAACAAAAAAGAAAACGTTCATAGACCAAGCCCAATTTTATTTATTACAAAGGGCTCGAGAAATGGGTGATAGCCTGAAACATGTAACTTGCAGCCTATTAATGCACCCCAAAGTATTATCCACACCTTTGTCTCCGAGGTGGTGTTAGGTATTCCTAGTACACCATTGGAGAGCCAGCTGCCTGCAGGCTCATGGTTTTCTCATATCTGACTGTGCCCATCCTGCAAGGGGTCTCTGCTACTGGTCACAGAGAGAAATTCAGACATCTGCAATCCCAGCTGCTACATATGCTTATACTACTGGTGCTTGTGAGTGCAATACATTATCTTGTACTAAATAATTAAAATTATGCTGGGTTTTCCTTTCTTTCCAACTGAAGTCTCGCTCATTTGCACAAGTCAGGTGTGTTGTGTTGTTGCATTGCCATACATTGTACTGAGCTGCAAAGCATATCAATCAGCAAGTATTGAAGTGAGCAGCAGTGCATTAGCTTGCATTGTGCTGGACAGTATCACAAGTGCAAGGGGTGCTATTCAGAACAAATTTGTGCATTTGGGTGCCATACTGAATGAATGTTCCCAGAACTTTACAAGTGCCAAAAATGCTGAATGCACCTTTTTTGGGTGCATTTGGGAACGCATTCAAATTAATAGGCTGGCCTAAAGCAACACACAATAATAAAAAAGCAGCCTATCATTTACTACACTTACTAAAAAAATACTCAAGCAAATATTCATTATGTAGCGCTAGAAGGGAGATAACATTCATAAACGTACTTTAAGCTTTCAATCCTTCAATTCTTTAATTCCACAATAACGTCACAAGCTTAATTCCACAAGCTTCTTCTTCTGCTATGGACTGAACACGTGAGGTAAGTAGGTGGCAAGACATAACCCCCCCCCCCCACTCTCATATCATGGATCTGAGCATGCGGTGGGAGAGTGGGCGGATTGTTTCAGGGACACAGCCCGCCCACTGACAGGAGCAGGGAAACAAACGGAGGATGTGTTCTGCAGCTCTGCCCGGTGCGCCAGCCCAGCGAGGTCCTTCTCCTGACCCTGCTCGAGGTGGCACCGGCCAGAGTTGTGGACCACCAAAGTCGCAGAAATATGACGATTGGGCCATATACGGCCCGCGGGCCATTGTTTGCCCATGCCTGGTTTAGTTAAGCCACAACTTATAGTTACCTCTGTTTAAACGACTATCTAATTTCTCATGTCCCCTTGTCTCCTGCATACTCAAGTGTGTCAGAATATGCCCTTAAAAATAAGTGTAGATATGGCCCTTAAAAATAGTCCTAGATGTGTAGAAATCCTATACATTTTTGATGTCTGAGACTATCCAAGGAGAAAAGCTAGCATCAGTACAGCGGCCCCCTGATGGGTTTTACTAATGCCCTGTGCTAAACCACTAAATGAGTGACATTGTTTTTGGGGAGGATACAACAGGAGTATTCCTGCTTCCGCCCCCCCCCCCCTTTTCTTTTTCTATGGATCAGGACAGCGCTGTCTTTAAAACACTCGCTTTTTGCTACTATTGCTAAAAATGATAACTGACAATCATTTCCAGCGACAAATATTGAGCTCCTGTACAGGGCTTTAGGTTCAAAATAGTCTTTTAAATTTAAAAATAGCCTGGAGAGAAGTATTTGGTAAGTAGTTGTTATGCATTTAATTTACAGAGCCTAAGTTTATTTTACATTTTAATTTTACTAATCATGAAAGCAGCTTTTACTGTTCCTTCAATAGGAAGATGAGCTTCATAGATTGATGAAATGGAACACATCTTGCATTCAAAATGTTTGCTATTTACAACCATGCAAATTGTATTTAAATTAGATTTGCCAAAGAATCATTTTGTATATCATCCTGAAAGCATTCCGTTTACATTTATAATGTTCATCACGTTACAGTGCGTGCAATATATATCATATCTTCCCTCCACTTTGACAACCTTGACCTTCAGCTTCTTGCCATGAGAATAATGTTACATCATATCTTCAAAGTACAATGTAATCATCTTGTCTATTTGCAGCACTAAGACAGTCAACAGCACTTGATACAATCAGCATGTGTCTTGATACGGAAGGCACACTGCGACAACTCTAACTGAATGTAGTTATTCCACTGTCAGGAAACGCACCTTATGGTGATCGATGTTAGCCATAAAATTGGGAGACTATAACATAAACATGTTTCATGAAGAAATACACTAACAGAATTCACTGCTACTTTATTGTCAGAAAACTGCATTCCATTTATTGTACAGCAGTTTACACAGTGAATGTCACTTTTCTGATGCTCGTTACATCTTTACAAGTAAGTTATTATACAGAACAGCCACTTTCTTTGTTTCTATCCTCAGCTAAGTATAATTGGGCTGAAATCTACAGCCAGGGACAGGTTAGGGATATAAATAAGGATAAGAAATATTAAATACTTATGCTAGTTTTTGTAGTTCACTTGTAACCCTCACTGAGCAATCCACGTTTGGGATATTTCCTTTTGACATTCTGAAGAGGAAACTTCCTATAGGGTCGGCCATAAATGTGAATGCTTAACTAGAATATTTAAATTTTTACTGCTGTGTTTTAATTGGGGAAATTCCTTCACCTAATTTTATTGTCTGATGCCCATCAAAAAGCACGCAGTGCAAAAGGTTTATAGTGAATTTCTGTTATATCTGATACTCCTCAAAGACCATTACTTATTAATCTCTTTGCTGGTATGAAAATGAAACTGGTGTAATTCTGGTGCGAGGAGAAAAAAAGGGCATGACCAATACCTGTTCTAGTTTTCTAATTCACAATTCATGGGAAAGGCTGCACATTTATGCCTTTTTCTTGTAAGTGCTAAAGGACTTTGTCCGAACACTGCCTGAATGTCAAAGACTCCCCTCTGGACATCCACTGCCTTTCCCGTAGGTGTTACAAGTGGTTACATTATGACAAAATGATTGCGGAGGGAAGGATTGACAGGAAACACAAAATATTAGTAATAAATTAAACAAAAACAAAAATATAAATAAAAACTTACCACTTCAAGCAGTACACTTTACAAGTAGTAGTGTTTACGTGAGAGTTAGCAATTGAAGTCCAAATTTAAAAGTTAAATTTTAAGTCCAAAGAAAGATTAAAAATGTGTGTCCTAAAAAATA
The DNA here is from genome assembly GCF_032062135.1 of Pyxicephalus adspersus. Lineage (NCBI taxonomy): Eukaryota > Metazoa > Chordata > Amphibia > Anura > Pyxicephalidae > Pyxicephalus > Pyxicephalus adspersus. Next base: position 108,441,110 of record NC_092862.1, on the reverse strand, counting down.
CCAGTAGTTTAGGAACAATTATTATTTCACGTTCAAAGACCAAAACTTTTCTTATACTGATTTAAAAGCATACACAACTTTATTCTTTATTCCAAATACAATAAAAAGTTTAAACAAGTTTATTTTACTGCTCTACCACCATTCACACAATCACATTGACTCCTGTTGTCACAGAACATGAGCTTGCATACCTCCAGTGATATATGGCCTAACCCTCCCTTCTCTCTTCGGCGTTTGGATGGATTTTTGACCATCATGCATATTCTTCTTTTAAGATATGGTGACTATTTTTTTAAGAATCACGCCTGAATACTTCACAGCAGATGGAGAAAGCATTTAAATACATTTACCATGCTAGAATCAGGCTTTAAGAAAACAGAATATTAACTCTTTTTTTGTAAATTAAGTAAATCATTTGTTGCAGTAAACCTATTTTTATTTCTTTATTAAAGTTAATTGAAAATGCTTGTGTTTCAATCTTGGGAATTTTTCAAGAAATCACAAAAGAATCCCTAATCTTGGTTACTTCTTCTACTCTATTTTCATTTAAATTAAATATTTTGACCATCTTACTGTTATCTACATTTTAAAGTTGATCATAATCTAAAATTATACTTTAACCCAGTCTGCTATCTTCTTCTATTTGTTTCCTAACAGTGTTCTTCCTGGTATGTCCTTGTCACTGCCTGATATGGACACATATTTTTGGATGCCCAGCGCCTTTGTCATTGCACTAGTAGATTAGTATTCTCCTAACATGAAATGGTGCTATCCAGGGAGCTGAAATGATGAACTTGGGTGCATGTATGTGGAATGGATTAGGGGAGTTGTGGGATAGACAAATTTTAAATTTTAGAGAAGTGCTTCAACAATGATGTTCTAAGAAATTACAAGGGGCCAAAATTACAGTGACAACAAAACACAGGAATAACATATCCACACAGTGTATGATGATCTGAAATATATATTATTAAATTCTGCATGCAAAAGGGATTGTCCATTTTTTTTTACCATTTGGCATATTGATTTATTGCATTTACAGTCCCATCAGGGTGACCATTTGCTAGTTGTTACTGTTTCCTAAGAAAAAAATTTGACTTTAAATTTAGTATGATATAATTGTACAGTGATGTGAAGTGGGGTCTATTTATAAAGTAGTGAATCTGACATTCACTGAAACATTCCTTGGTGGAGAATCATGTACTGCCATTAAAGCACATGGATCCGAGAGATTTTCCGTAAGGGAATGTTTCAGTAAATATCAGCTTCATTGCTTTATAAATAAACCCCAAAGTTATTGTCACACTGATACACAAAAAGAGCAAGTTAGCTTGCTTGATAGTTTTGCAGTCTATAGATGACCAAAGTTCAGAGTTTGGGGACTAAAATTAGATGAAATGGTAAAAGATTAGACACATTATTGCTAGGACTCTCAATCCTGGAATCAAAAAATTGTATGCACAAAAGACTGTAGGGGGTCTATTTTAGAGTAGTACATCTGACATTCACTTAAACATTCCCGGAAGGAGAATCAGTTACTGCCAATAAAGCCAATGGACCTGAGAGATTCTCCACCAGGGAATGTTTCAGGAAATGTCAGGTTCTGTGGTATTCATCCATCTGGCCTGTAGATGTCACTGTTCTAGTTGTTTACTCCCTAAGACAATCTATATTGGTGTTGTTGTTGGTTCCTGTCCTGCTCTGCTCTGATAATACTACAGACAATGCTCATGTATATAGTTGGTGAATCCTGTAACTAAACCTTGTTTAAGTTACCCTGGCTCCTTAAATACTGGATACTCACTTTTGCAACCCCCTAACATTTTACTTTTCATGTTGTATGATAATAATAATTAAATTTTTCCAAATGAATATATTTCTAGTAAATTTACCCCAATGTTGTCTATGTGTGCTGTGATGTGTGGTATGACCATTCATAGTAACCTATCACTGTAGACACTGTACTATTCTGGCTTCTAGCTATAGATAAATTTGCTTTAAATTAGATGGTCCAAATATTGGTGGTTGGAAAATACATACCTAATATATCCTCATATCTCAACTCATGTTGGTATCATTGAAGGATTCCCAGTGTTATTGCTTGCCATCCATTAAATTGCATACCAAATATCAATCATAAAAACAAATGCCAAAGCAATAAAACACACCCTTATTATTATCCACTAAATACTCCAATAATGTAAAAAAAACAACAGCAATATAGCAGTATAGAGGGACCGGTGAATGAACTGGCACTGTACACACAGCGCCGTTCTTTTACATCGAGAAGGTAAGAAGAGAGAACGAGCAAGTGGCACCACACTTTGCTTTTCTCTATTGACTTGTACAGCGGTTGGTCACCATCAGTGGTTCATGGATCCGTCAAGACGGACCCCTGAATGACATCAGGCTTTCATTTCTAAGTGGCCTACTACACCTGAATCTTTGGACCAGCTTTTGTCAACCTTTTTAACACGGGAACCCTTGAAATAATTTTTAGGTTCTCAGGGAACCTCTGCTATATATAGTATATCCATAACTCACAATATATTAACATGGTGGTCATTGGGAAGAATGCCTTTTTCATTGCTGGCCATTCGGATGAATGCCACCCTTGGAGAACGTACATTGGTGCAACATAAGCTGGCCTTATGTTGCAGAAATGACTCATTGCCCTAGCAACCTCTAGAGGAATCGCAGTTCCCCAGTAAGACAAGTAGATGAGTAAATACTTAACATCCACATGCCATTAGTTAAATATTAGCTAAAAATAAGTAATAGTAAATAAAAATGCAAATTATCAGGATGCCATAATTTAGGTAGGTGATTGTATATAATGCATTTATCCCAAGTTCCTATAATCACATATATATATATATATATATATATAATTACTCCTCCTTTTAATACAAGTATTTGTACAATCTAGTGAGAAAGAATACTCAAGAAAGACAAATTGGCTTATTACTGGATAAGGTCACACAGTTCATATATATGATAATGGTGTGCCATTTTACCTAATATTTTGTATGCTGTTATTTATTGCTTAACCACTGCCTTGTTTCCCATGGTAGAACATGTATTAACTAACTAGGCCTTCAATGGCATTATCATGCTAGTAAGGGTACTTACTCAAAGGATACTGTAAAAACTGTTTCTCAGATCATAAGATCCGTGCTTCCTCTTGTTATAAGGTTACATTATACTCTTGAGGATTGCAGTCACTTGGCAATAAGAGTCTGTAAACTGTAAATGATGAGAAAAAATGTCAATGTTCTTCATGTATGAAATTCTTGTTAAGCCAGAGACGTAAATAATTAATTGCACAGTAGTATGTAGGCAGGTGGTAATTGTCCTCATGAGTGGTTGTCTAGCCATGGCTGCCATATAGACCTACTCTGTCTAGCCCACAGTTTGCCCTATGTCCTGGCCTCCAGATTTTCAACCAGACAGAAAATTCTCATGTAGTTAAATAGACGCTATTTATTGGAGTGCACAGTCCTGGCCTTTTTTTCATTAGAATGTTGCCAGGCTATTTTAACCTATAGATTTCCACTTCATCTATTAGGTGGTAAGGTGGGCAGCTTGACTAAATACATAACATATATGAGTCTTGTGTCTCATTCTCACCATTGACATAATAAAAAGTAAATATAATGGAAAACTAAAGTTTAACTTATCAAACATTTTAAATGACCAGTCAGTAACCAGTACGATTCATTCTCAGAGATAAGGTGTAAAGCTGGTCTCTAAGCTTTTTTTCCCTAAAAATGTGTATTAAACCTGAACTTAAAATCTAATTTGCTTTAGGATTTTTTTTTACTTTATATGTTTTTAAGTTTTTATAAATCAGCTTTATGCATATGTTAATATTTTGTTTTTTTATGGCTCCTTCTTTTTAATAGAGCAAAAATATGTATTTTGAGAAATGTTGTTTTTGTCTAAAAGAAAGAGGTCATGTTATAATTAATTCATAAACATATGTTAATACTTTTTTAACAGATCCAAAAATAAATTTTGTACTTGGAGAAGCAAAAACATTTGCTTTAAAAAAAAAGCAATTCTAAATGAAAGTTAACCAGTTGATGACACTAGTCTACAGACTCCAAAATAAAAAATCTCATCAGGGTACACTGAGCGTCTGTAGTACGCTCTGTATTATAGGGACAATATTTTCAATTCATTCTTTGTTAATTCTTTGCCCATTTCCCCCTGTATATGAACTGGTTAAATATTAACTAAAAAAGGGAGGACAATAGAAATTAATGAGGTCCTATACATGATTATAGAAGTCTGAGAGCTTGCTATGGTACAGGCCCATCTGGTGTTTAATTAAATTGTTACAGTTTTCAAATGCAGATGCAATATATTCAAGCAAGCTGTCCTTTGGAAAAAAAGATCGAATTGCCACATTCTGTGCCATCACTGCTATATCTTCATGCAGCTGTATTGTTTGCCAGCTCAGCACTACCCTTTAAAGGCTCTGCATTTGACTGAATCTTTGTGTAGATCTTCCAGTTGTGTTAGGAAGTTGCTGCCATGTGGAAATTTTTCATTTTTACATTTTTTGTGACTTATTTGTGCTGTCAACAAGTGCCCATGGGTGTAGCAGAGTATTACAAATAAGGCAATGCAGAGTAGTTGCCTGTCCCAAAGTTTAAATATGTCTTGCATTTCTGTTACATCAGAGTAGTATAGGCTTTAAATTAGGTATAAAATTACTTTTCTTTTGATCGACTAAGCTTAGACCTGGGGTAAGATGTCTCTGATGTAGATTATTTAGGCTTGGGCAAACACTTTCCATTAATTCCAAGTGTGAGGTTGCGGCTTGGAAGTTTTGTAACTCCACCAAGTTCCTATCATATGTCAGATAAAGTCTCAGGGAACTCTGAAAGAGTCTTTTAGTTTTGGATCTAAGGTATAGGATCCCTGGGATGGAGTGAGGGAAGAGATGGGTGGATCCCTATTCCATTTTGTTCAGTACTGGTTTTTGGGCCATTTTACTTGGCAATAGACTGCCTGATTTCTCCTGATAAAATGGTGGCTGGGAGTAGCCGTCTCTCTGATTGTTTTTGACCCTGTTCTTGACCCTGTTAGTCCTATTTACTGCAGCTGAGGAACAGACTCTCATTTTGGACCTTTGTTTGTTAGTGCTTTTTTTTCTCTGATTGCACTTCATGGGGCAACTTTTCTTTAGGAGGTCTATTTGTTTTGTACATTATTGGATTGAACATATATCTGTACACACTTTTCTTTGGACTGTGATATATGTGAGGGATTGGCCCTATGTTTATGCAGATCTATAATCTATGCAGATCATTTCATACAAGTTGTGCACTTATAGTATATTTATATTGGTTTTGTTGCACCTCAAGATTGTTTATGAATATGTAAATAGATATGTATATGTATATAGAGGTATATATATATATATATATATAGAGGTATGCATAGATGTATGCATAGGTATGCGTATAGGTGCAGGAATGTCGAAACCTGTTTTTCTTTGTACTGGCCACCTGGATCACCTGGGGGATGTATTATCAGTGGTCATCAAGAAACCTCAACCAAGGAACAATAAACAAAACAAATAATAGAACATGCCAGTACACAAGATCTAGTTCCCATAACAAACTGGTTACCAGTAGGACCCTCAAGGGGCAATTAATCCATCAAGCCGAAGATGGATGCATAATCAAACAGATGGGTTGGGTTGATAACCCAGCTGGACCTCTGGTTGACCCTTAATTTTAGATTCCAGCAAGAGAGTCTTATATAAAATTTAGTTGGGAGGTCCATCAAATTACCTTAACCAATCCCAATCTAGTAGGGTGTGTGCCAACTGATAGTCATTGTACAGAACACACCCACTAACCAATCCAAGAGTCCCAATGTTACCTAATTGGACCTAACTATATAAAAGGGAGCTGGAATATAACAAAGGGAAAGGGAATGATGGGAGCTCTTAGGGAATCAGGCTCATGGAGTACCCATCGACATCTTTACAGGTAGCTATTACACATTCCTGAATTGCATTCTTATATTGTTCAGTATATGTCTATGTTATTATTGTTATATTGATTGGATGTATTGTGTACTAAGTAGTTACTATATTATTACAGGGGTTACGACTAATAAGTATGTCCATGTGATATATATATATATATATATATATATCATTGATTGAAGTTGCCGTGTTTCAAATATCTGACAATATTGCTGTGTAATTTGTCTTACCTTGTTTTCTTAATTAAACTGTTTGAGTGACTAGCTATTATTTGTGCATGAACCTTGTTTAATTGAATATCTATATGCATTGATAGGGGATATAATTTCCATATTTATGCAGATAAATAGACCTAAACAACACTTTTAATATATCTGAACCTTGTAAACATCTATGTGCACTTTTTCATATATGTGTGTACATGTACACTGTACCTACATTGGTCCTACTGCTGTTACCTGGACTTTTACAGCTGCTGATTATTACTCAGTACCCAATGAGATTATACCTGACACAGAAAAGCAATATATATATTCAGTGGATCCATTGGTTCCAGTTTGAGCGTCTCTCTCTCTTGCTGCTGGAGGGGGTCCTCCTGTTCCCCATAACTGCTTCCCATGTCAGGCTTAGTCACACTCGATACTATATACTGTGGTTTTACACCCTTAGTATGTACTTATGGATTATATATTGTATTGCTTGTAAATGTGAAAATTGGGGGTATAAGAGTATTAATTATTCTACGTGTTTATATTATAGTGCATTCTATTTATTTAGGTCTTGTATAATCCCTGATGAACCGGATTAATTGTGCAAAACGAGTTGGATTATCAGAATCTATTACAACATCTCAATGTTATACAGAATTGTTTGGTGCTATGTACTGAACATTTTTATGGAATTCTATCCACTGATTGCTTTTATATTTTAGCCCATTTTGTGATATGTACTGAAATGCCTTTAAAGTCTCACAAATATACCTACCTTTCTACGTACTCAGGACTTTAGGGATTTGGGCAGTATATATCTATTGGTTTGAGTTCAGACAACTCATTAGCTATATGTGGTTGTTTGTTTACCAGGAGTGTCCTATTAGCAGGACCCTGTCTAGAGTGATTTCTAAATAAATACTTCAGTGCTCAGAGGAACAGGAACTATTTTGTAAAGGTTAATTTATTTTAAACACAACCTGGTGAAATTACCTGCTGACATCTTCAATAAAAGTACAGCCCCTAACCTGTCTTTGCACTCCAAATTGCATGTCTCTGTCTCTTGGACTATTCAATGCATGATTGCTCTCCTAGACTCTTAGCTAATTCTTATACAAGATATAACTAATCAAATAATAACAACCACAGATCCTGGTCCAGACTACATGACAAAGTCAGCCCTAATGTTACAATAGAAAATATTCCTGTGACTTACCTGCAAGTTTGGGCTGTTCTGTTCTGTTCTGCACCAGGGACAACAACCCACTTTTGGGCCTGAGAATCAGAATGGCACAAGTGGAATTTCATGAATTTTAAAGAACAGATGATGCTAAGGCACCAAATTAGTTGGGCCACGAAAATTGATGTTTGTCTGCACCACTGGGAGCAATCAGTAAGAATTTGAACTGTACTATTATGCATTTGTTGCTTATATCTTGTAATTCCAGAAACTTTACAAAAAATTGAACATACATTACGTTATGAGGTCATCTCTTGTTTTTCCTTCTGGCATTGCAATAATATTCCAGTCACCCTACTCTGTAAAATAATTTGCTTGCAATTATCCTGTTCTGGAAACATTTAATCCCAAGTTTTTAGATCCACGGCCTAAGAATTTTTATGGATGCCCATCAAAGTATTAATGCAATTTAACAACCCATCTATATATGTAAAAATAAATATTAGACACCACCTGATCAAACATATTGGCTATTATTTTATATGTGTAGAAGGTATAAAAAAAACCTTTAAGGCGCCCAATAACCCTAAATAATTTTAACTAATTTTCTCATTACTAATTTTATAATAACTCCCACATCATTTTTACTGTTCACATGTCAACTTTATATTTGTGTTTGTTTTGTGGGGCTGACCTGAAAAAAAAAACTTTTCATTAGAAACATAATTTCTAACACTCTTCTAAAAGGGACAATTGGAAGACTAAATTTTTTATTTGTGATTTTGATGTGTTATGAACTGTTTTAGTTCTCAGATGGAAGTGCAAATATTGTGTTTACAATAATGTTAATGAAAATCTGTTTTTTTCTGAGCTCCATTTTATCTCTATTTGGTTTGGTTTAAGATGGAGCAAAAGGTGGTAACCAAAGAACTGGAGGACAGCAGCTTAATTTTTGGACCCTGTGCCAACCTACCCCTATGTATTTGGGTGTGAAAGCTTAATACATCCTAACTTTTGATGCCAGAAAAACTTTTCCCAGCATTTATTATAAGACTTGCCAAGCTGAATTATAAATACTTTTACAGATAATAAATTTCAAATGTATCTTAACTATATTTAGCTGTCTGCTGGAGTTGCACTTCAATGCAAACAATGACAGGCTCCATGCCTGAAAATTCCTTATGTTACTTTTCCTAATTAATAAATTGCACCAAATGTTTATTGTAGAAACAGATTGTTTTTAAATGACTTATTATATATTAACTTTATATTGTTTATTACATTAAACATATTATGCATGTTTATTACTAAAAATGATAATTATGATAATAGGCTATTATTTACCTGCCAATGTAATATATATGATGTATTTTTAAACATGATAAACACATGCAATCGAAGAATAAACAGAAGGAAATAGTTTCACAGTGAGGAACTGAATATATCACTGATGAATGGACAGTAAGCGTGCCATAGATTTCACAAGGTCTGTGATAATAATTTTTTTGAGTAAGTAATTAAGCTGAAAGAATATGTCTATAGCGTGAGAGCCTGGTGATCAAGACTTGTATGTGTTAGCACGCACATTTACTCCACTTCTGCCTTGTAAATGATGCATTTCAAAAGCAAGGAAGGGTTGCGTAAGTAATTTTATTTTTCATGATTCAAGCCCTAAAGGTCTTGAACTGTCAGATTTATTGTCCTTCCCATTTTATGACTTTTAGTTGTATTTATTCTTTTATGTTTTCCATCAGTCCTGTTTACGTGGAATCTAGTCTGTCGACTTTCATCCAGTTAAATCATTTTTTTAAGCTTTAGCTTCCATTCAGCATCAATCCCCTAAGACATATCATTAACATGAATCATTTCAGAAAGTGTTTGGTTCGGTATGAACTTCTGGTTGAATCAATCACTCACTGTGATGGAATGGAGTGATGACCTTCACAGCATCTTCGTACCACACCAGAGAATCCAAGGATGGACATATTTTTTGCTTTGTATCAAATGGTCTACTTCCTTACAATTTTAGATTAATGGATAGAAACGGAAGAAGCACATATCTCTTTATTCTTCAATATAGTAGACAGCAAACTACCACTCTTAGAAATAATAATAAATGCAATATATACTATTCAATATATGAAAACTGTCAATCTTTTTGGAATGGCACCTAACTTAGCTTAAGCCTTTACAACAGTATTTCTCAACTAAGTTTCTGTGGAACCCTGGTTTTCCTTCAGTAGTTTCCAGGGGTTCTTTGAGGAATGGGCAATTTGTGACTCAGGTCAGTTTAACTGATACAAATTATCTTTTTTGCTATCTGTAAAGTTGGCATTTTCCCACTGACCACAATGTAACAGGCACTCTTCCTTTTGATCACCACACTAATGTACTGTGAATGTGGGTATAGTAATTATAGCAGGGGTTTCTGAAGACCTGAAAATTCTTTCAAGAGGTTCACCCATGTTAAAGAGATAAAAAACACTGCTTTATAATGTTGACTATGTGAATATTTATTAAATATATTTCAGGTCAAATTTATATTTATTATCAGTGGTGTGGCTATCACCATAGCAGGGGGTTATAGGTCCCAAAGAGCTAGGGCAATGATAAGAGCAGAGTTTGTAGTGAATGGGGTCAGCAATTTCACTACAACATCTACCAGCTGTCAAAAATGCTTTGGCCAGAGGTTGTGGGAAGTGGACAAAATTGCTTCTTTCACTAATGTCAGTGTAATTCTGGCTGACGTGATAGAAATGGTCTATCTATAAGAAACTATCTTCTTATATGCACCTTAATTGATAAAGAAATTGAAGCCAGCTTAGGTGACAATATGAGCTGCTGTAACATGAACGGCCAAAAAATTACAAAGGAACACTTTGATACTGGGCATTTTTCAATGACTACCAATGTATTTATTATAGTATTTTTCACTGACCATTAACGTAATAGATACATTTTAACTAACTGCCAAATACAGAGCCATTTTTCAACAATTCAAGTAAAGGAAACCAAGGAAATGTTTTACTGTGTCCTTGAAAATCCAAATTAGGCTTCTGTTTTTTAAATGTTTTATTTTAGATTCCTTTATTTCTATCTTGCTGTAAAATTATATAGAAATACTGTAGTAAAAATGTGAAAAGAGCCAATAATTCCACAACTAGTTCTACTTTTTTTTATTAAGCAATTTTCAGCTGTTTCATACAAATAAGATAGCTCCATCTAGTTTAGCCAAGAAGATTATGCATTAAAACAAATTCATTAGTCTAAAATTCACAAGTTTATGTTAAATTTGAATTCACTAACTGTATATACATTTTAGTGTACTGTTTAGTTATGCATGAAGCAAACAATATTTGTATGAATATGAATAAATAAGTAGAAATGCTTGTAAGGCACTACAATGAGTTAAGCATTATAAAGTTCTATATTATATTTTAAGGTAATGTAATGCTACATTTTCATTTACCATATTTTGCTGCAAACATTGTATTGCTTAATTAGGTTGACTAAGCATTGACTTGAAAATGTAAAAATGTAAATAAATGGAATTTGTTTTAATGAGATGTATTTTATGGGCATTGAAGATTTGATAAAAGAAGAGGAAGACTTCAAGTTGGCCTTAATGCTCAAGTCCTGCCAACTGTGCAAGTATTAAATTGATTTGAGAAGGATTAGGAACTAAATATTTATTATATTATATATTAATAATGTACCTGATCTATTGCTATTTTTTTCATTTCTTGCTTGTTCTCTAGAACAAAATTTTAATAGTACCCCTCTAATAGTGACTAGTACTAGTATTTATCTACTACTAGTCTATACACTTGCAGGTTTAGCCATGAACATTTTTTACCTGACTTCATGTTTAGCTTTAAATTAGGGATCATTTTTAGGGCCTCATATTCAAATGTTTTATTAGGCTCAGTCGCAACTAGTTCTCTTTAACAACAAAACACTAGCACAAAACAACTAAACAATACATATGATATGTAAATAAGTAGAAAGAAGTCACATTATTACTAAACTTTCAATAAAAAAAAAAAATAATTTTCTTTAAAAGCAGAAATACACTGTGGCTACAATGTGGCAGATCTTGCTATATTATCCAAGTATATTTTAGAATCTTGCATATTGTTGCAGACTTTCCTCTAGGTTTGCTTTTTCAGTGATTTGTTCATTGACAACTTTCTGCTCCTATTGCTCCACTGCTCCCATTGTCATCTTATTAACTTTTTATTCCAGACCTGCGTCTTCTCTTTTCGACCACTGATCATAGATAAAGTAAATTCTTCTTATCTATAATAGATTACAGCTAACCAGTCCATAGATATAGTGGTTTCATTTTCAAGATTACCTTGATGAGTCTGCCAGTAGCACACTTCATATCCCAAGACAATACTTCACTCATTCTTCTGTATTGAAACAACAAAAACAAGATAGGGCCCTTTGCCTTTTCCTGTTGTCATAGCATAAAATATCATTCACTGTGTCTTTTTTCTTTTTATGGTTCTATACTCTGTATTTCTATACTACTATATCTTATTTTCATTCTGTATTTTTCTATTATTTATTTCACTACTCCCACATTTTCCTAATATGAAGTTATCAATAAACATCTGTTACTGTGTAGAAAAAGAGTATTTGCATCATTATATTATAGCATACAAAGGTCATGTACGCATCAATAAAATATTGCATTCATGTAGGATTTCCATTACAGTTATGTTTTATTTTGCTGTTCTATATAGAATGTATTACAGATTCTGACAATGCATGTATGTCAGCATTTCATTGCAAAATGTATGTTACAGTATGTTAAGCCATAACTACCATTACATTTTTAAAGTATCTTCACATGACTTTCCATTTTCACTCACATTTCTTTTAATTAAAGGATTTGTTACTAGTGAATACACAATTAAAATGTATTGTTTTTGTTTGACAATGTAGCCAGTATAAATGCCAAGAGAGAATAAAACGTATATGGTTCCCTGGCAGAAAGAAAAATGCTTTAGATGAATTATTCTCACAATATTATGCTGTATTGTATCCAGGTGCACTAAAATACATTGCTTTTAATGTAAGATAAACTTACATTAAAAAGGGTATATGCAACCTGACCCCAGAAATGCCCATAGCAAATTCAGCGTACTCAGTATTTTAACTCCTAAAGGTGTTTGTAGATTTTGCCAACATAATCTTTCTTTACTGGTCATTGCTTTAACCATATGAAAAGATTTACTGGCAATATTACACTAGGCCTGATTTAATAAAGCTCTCCAAGGCTGGAGGGGATACACTTTCATCAGTGAAGCTAGGTGATCCAGGATTGAAAACATTAGCTAACAAATAACAAATTACTCTTAGGATATCAATTCCAGGTTTGCTGGATCACCCAGATTCACTGATGAAAGTGTATTCCCTCAGCCTTGGCAAGCTTTATTAAAACAGGCCTAATACGTCAGGCTTCTTTTGCCATAATGCCAAAGAGTTGTTCTCTCTTTGAACTGGAACTGAGAATTTGAGCAATTGGATTTCCCACACACAGGAAAAATGTCTTAACTCAGGATAATTCAATGACTGGTTGCAGCATTGGCCTTTTTCAAAGGGGGTTATGGCCGATTTCAGAAATGACGTAATCACAGCCCTCTATAAAATAAAAACAGATTGTCACAATTATAACCATGACACTAATATACAACCTTAAAATACTATAGGATAATATTTTAGAAAATCTAACACAAATACTTATCTTACCAACATACTTTTCATAAGGTTGTCAAAAAATAATTAAACTCATCCTTTAGCTGGGAGCCGTATAAGGTAAAACACTGATTATGGATGATTATTGGCCAACGTTGGTCAGCCACTGGTCATTGGCTTCTTTCTTGTGGAATTTAAAACACAGTTGCGTGGTTAATATGTAGCCTCTGCCAGAACTTAATATATGCAGCTTGCCATGATCATCATCAGAAAGGATGGGACTCCTTGGCAATGCAACTAACTTTCCCAGCAAAAAGTTCTTTTCTGATATCTCTTTCCTTTGTTATTGCATTGTTACATTTACAAACTGTCACATAACATATCCCATATCTGTAACATAACAAATACTAACTCACAATTCTAATATGATTATATTATGATATACTGTTATAATTAAATTACAGATATTAATGTATAATATATTACAATATAGTCACAGACTGTGAAAGTAAAATCACAATTAGTTCCATTAATACACAAATATATTCTGAATAGTGGTTACCTCCACAAATAAAGAAACCTGTGTATAAATACCAACTTCTGTTGTCACGGAGCACCGGAAATTCAATGGAGTCATATAAGGACTGTTGAGCCTAGAGATCAACAGCCAGAGTGGATGGGAATCTCTTCATAGGAAGCCTAATCGGTGCATGGGACTGTATCATATGGGGAAACTGGTGTATAATCGTGCGGCTCAGCTGTGAGATTTCAGTGTGGTTTTTTTGTTTGTTTCAAGCCCTACATGGAACTGTAAGTAGGAATCCTTTGGAGTCCTTTTGAAGTTTGTCATTGTTTCCACTTTGACATTTATTTCCTTTTCATTAGGACTAATGTAAATAACATTGAAACCGAAGGAACCATAAAAACAACTAGATGTGATTTAAAGTAAGTGGGTTTTTAACCCCAGTGAATGTGCACTAAATGATTAAAAATGGACAAATATGGGTCAGTTACCACTTTATAAGCTGTAGTGGATTCTAACCACGATAGTACTGAATATTTGGTGGTATGAATGTAAAGATATGGGCATGGAGTATAACCGATTGTTAATTGGCTGGCTTTCCACGCATCACATTTGAGGTGTTTGGCCATGGGGCCTGGAGCACTGTTTTGCAAAACGGATCAGAATTTTGGGTGTTAATGGGCTATTAGGCACTGTCCAACATGTAAAACACGATAGGACAGATAAAATAAAGTGCTATCATATTTATGTTGATACCAGATTAAAGCATATAACAGCTTGATTGCCATGACCACTGTCTGTTCCTCACCACTGATTGCAACAGAAAGTGTTGCTGAAAATACAAGCATCAGGTACATTGATGTGTAACATGTTAATTTTATGTATTTCTTTTCTGCTGATGCAGTAATAACTTGACTGATGGTAACAATGTAATCTTCCTTATGGTTGTAGATTCTCTCTCCTGAGAAAGTGGATATTTCTGCGAAACATGTGGAGAATTAAACCCAAAATGTATCCCCCCACAGGGACACTGTGAAAGGAGAGGTTATTGTGTGTACCAATGGTTTTATGTCGTTTTATGTAGTTGAAATGAGTTTTTTTTAATGTAAATATTAACAAAATTTTGTTATTTTCATAATACATGTTGTTGCTATTGTCCCATAAAAACCTGCTACTAAAATTGGTGTTCTTCACCGTATATTTCTTCATTGGGAATTGTTTACAGCACAATTGAAGTTGAAAGGAACAGAAAAATCCAAGGTTCCTAAAATCTGCTATAGAAACAAATTCTAGTATTTTTTCACCAGAAATATTCAGCCTAAACCTTTATTTTGTAAAAAAATTCTAACTCTGAATTGCTGAATCCAGTTGGATTTCTCAACCAGTCCAATCAGATTCAAAATAACTAAAAATTATCATGTTCCTCTCGTGTTTAATAATGACATTTGATATGTGATATATATATATATATATATATATATATATATATATATATATATATATATATATATATATATATTCAGAAATCACACTTATTATTCTTTTTTAACCTGCAATTTTTGACATATCCTTTATGAAAGGAAGGTGGAGTATTGTGGAACATTTCTGTGCTGTTTATGTATAGGGGTGGCAATGAACCAATCACTATTAGTTTATTCCACAACTTAAAGAAAAAAAGAATCCTTTTTCCTTAACCCTATACGGGAGTGTTTCCAAATTTTTATCATCATTACCCATCTTTGTTATAAGGTCTTATACTCATCTGTCTGCACATTGGACATCTGGGTGCAGCAAGATGTCTATAAGGAGGACCATGTTAAGACAACTCTTCAGCATACAGATCACCAATAGGCCATTTGCACTTTCTTAGGTAGTCACTCTCTTATTGGCTGAAGCAGAGAGATGTCGCTCACCCAAATCATAATTGGCTAACAAGTTAAACTTGTGGCATTCTGGGCCAGTCAGGGACTGATTTCATAAGAGGAGGTGAATCATTAGCCTAGGTGTTTATGCTACTTGCTATGTCCTGTAATGGAATATGTGCTCATTGGACAAGGTCCTAGGACTTTGCTGTGGGCAGTTAAAGCTAAGAGTATAGTTCTTTAGAACAAAAATCTGTATAGTGAATGACTATAAACCTGCCATCCATTACTGTATTGGGAACCTAACACGATCAATAAACGGTCACAATAGCTGCCCTTACAATTGGTTAAAAATGTTTGCAGAGTGTTACGGATGCTGTAACTGAGGCACTTACCTGAATGTAGGATACCAGGTAAAGCAATGATAACCTGGGGCTGTCTGCAATGTCCTTTAATGCCATAGCTATAGGAGTCACAAGGTTCAGAATACCTTCTCTTTTTATGATACACTTTTTTAAACTACTGTAAAATGTAAACATATATTTTATATAAAGGTTTTTTAGTTTAGTTTTACTAACCCTTTTATTATTTTAGGTCATATTTAAAATATTCCCAAATGCCAACACAAAATCAATTGACTTATCTCTCTCAGTGCCAAAGCAGGATAAGTTTATTGTGGTCACGTAGATACTTTCTCTTTATTAGCTCTCTGTTCCGAGATTTTCTTGCTACGAGATAAGTATTTCTAATAAGCATAATAGAGCTTTCCTCTCAAGCAAATTTCCATGGCTGGTTTTCAGCAGCCGTTGTGAAGTAATTATTTGGTTTTTCAACGCAGTCATTTATGATGTCAATTAACAATGGAAGCAGACATTTTTCTTTAAAATTAGCTTTGCAAGATTAACAAGACTCGGCATTCATGCAAGTCTAGTTTTACGACAGAATTTTAATCCCTCTCAACAACCGCCATTTCAGTTATTTTGATAATGCAAGAGGGATGAATGAAAACATATAAGTACTGTAAATCAGAACTTTCTTATTGGAATTGTGCTAATTAGTTTGGATAGACAAATAACAAAGAAATGTTTCCCCACATGCTGTGATGCCCTTTATGTGCCCTGAGCTGAAAGCATAAAAACCAAGTGCTGTACTCCAATAATTCACACTGCATAGATGAAATGTAAAGAATTGCTGTATGTGTACAATTACTTTAACTTTCAACCATTGTTTAGAACAAACTCTCTCCAATAATCAAGGATATATTCTCTAGTGTTAGTTACA
The DNA here is from genome assembly GCF_032062135.1 of Pyxicephalus adspersus. NCBI lineage: Eukaryota > Metazoa > Chordata > Amphibia > Anura > Pyxicephalidae > Pyxicephalus > Pyxicephalus adspersus. The sequence continues at coordinate 108,424,342 of NC_092862.1, read as the reverse complement.
CTCAGTGTATTCTGCCTAAAATAGAACTGCAGTTACCGGTAAGTTTAGAAATATTATTACCCCCTTTTTTCAAAATATTGCAGTTCTTGCTGCAAATACTCACCTTCTGTCTGGTGCAGTGTCCCACATAAGTAATCCACTGCTTGTCTTTAAGGTTAAATATTGCCTATCTCTATTGCAAAGTTGCTGCTTATAGATACAAAAAAAAACTATAGTGATCCTTTTTTTCCATTGTAGCCTTCAGGTATGCAAGTGCAATTTGGAAGTTTTGACCTCTAGCATTGTGTGGAAAAAAGTCTAGTCTAGGGTAACATCAGAGTCCAGAAGGCATCTATGGTTGACCATTGATTGGATAATTTAACAAAATATTCATACTTTGGAGTTTAAGTGGTAATAAAAAATGCTGTTAAACTGAAATTAATTGAAACCAGAGAATGTTTATTTAAATTTCATATTCACTGCTTTATAAATAATTCCCAAAGGATTCTGGAACAGCAACAATAATTTTGTGTCTAGTAGTGGTGAGGTATCTGAAATTCTGGATAGCTCCTAGGCTGATTTGACTATCATACTTTCTTAATATCCAGTGTTGGGATGAACATTGAACTTCTTGACCTTCTCCTTGACTTCCTATTAAAAAGTTTGTCAAAAACGAATAAAAAGTTTGACAGATTATTGTGCATCTGCTTGTATCATGCTTCTGTTGTTGCAGTTCACCTTTTTCTGTACCAACCTTTGTCTGCCTCAAACGTTGGCTTAATCCCTGACTATGCCCCTGCCTCATGTTCTGTTAAACTACCTGTGTACTGAATCTGAACTACAGGTAGTTCCCGGGTTACATACGAGATAGGGACTGTAGGTTTGTTCTTAAGTTGAAATTGTATGTAAGTTGGAACAGATACAATATTTTCGTAAATGCAATTAGGACAGATGTTTGTCTCAACATAATATTAGGCAGCGTGGTGTCAGTTACTGTATAAAATCCTCACTGTGAGTTAATCACAAACAAAGCAAAAAAAAAAACAAAACTTTATGAAGCCTAGACATTAACTTCTGGAGCAAGCTGTACGTTATTATGAAAAAAGAAACAACTGCAGAGTTTGTCTTGGTCATTAAAGAGTTATATTAAAGAGTAAGATGTTATATATCAGCTCAGCTCATAAGATGACCCACAACCTCAGTTGTGTTTAGCAAAAGATTTCTTCTGCAAGTCATGCAAACCTCGCCCCTCTCCCCATAAAACCTCCGTCCTACACAGGAGAAAGCAGGGAAGCCCCGTTTGTATCTAGGAGTCGTCTGTATGTCGGATGTCCTTTACTCAGGGACTACCTGTATTTAATACCATGAACTTGCTTGTTGCTGCAGCTATTGAGCCTGTGCCCAGGTGGTGCCAGTCTTTAAAGCATATGTAAACACTTTAAATACAAGATAAGTAAGGGAGCTTTTCTTGCATTTCAATAATTATAGATGGATTTTTTCATGCTGTTTACTATTTTTGTTAATTTTGTTTTGGACTTGCCAACAGAGTAACTAAAGAACCAGCAAGCAACCAATAGTCCATAAGGGTAAAAAGAGCAAATAACCAAGCAATAACTAAATGTCTCACCTAGACGTTTCCTTCTTCAATATACTCCCTGATATTTACGGAACTAAATTACGAAAATATCACATTCTTTTCATATATTTCCATCTTCGCATTGTTATTGCAGGTTTCATGGTTTTATTCAAATCAGAATCAATTTAACAGAAAAATGGCAGCTCTGTGAGATTGATACAAAGACCCCTAAGCGTTCCCTTTAATAAAAAGTCAAATGTGCTTATTTGAATACCAATATAATTGCACCTTGCTGTTTTAATGCTTTTCTGCAGACTAAACAATCTGATTTTAACAAGCTGTAGTTTCAGCTAAGAAAAGATTTGTAGCTTATAATTACAGTGATGCATGTACAGTGTCAGAAAGATGCATTTTTTATGTTTTAATGCCCTGTTTTATTACACTAATTTAAATTTAATGTCTGTCTGTCTGCAGTAATAACACTCAAACAAAAGTAGAGTGATATGATTTTATCATAATATTTATTTAGACAGCTTTCTAAGATATGAAGAAACATTACCAGTGCTTCAGTCTTTAAAAGAATACAAATCTGCATAGGTCTTTGGATGCAAATGTTTGAGGTTTAATGATGCCTCTAGGTAATAAGCCTTTCATAAACTACTAATACAGTAGTTCATGATACACAAGTAACTATAAATGGCTGTCCCCATTGCGGCATCCTTATAGGGTCTTCTGACCTCTACAAGCCAGATACACGTGTGCAGCATGTAGACACCTCTTGATGCTTGCATGTTTTTTCAGTGAAAGTGAGACATTTATGCTAAACACTGGGTGCTGTTTTAAATAAATACAATTGTTCTGCCTCAATTGCTATTTTAATCAATATAGATACCTTCAGAGAGCCGGACTGTGGAAAATGGTGGTTTGCTATTTTTTATATATTTATTGTATTTTTTTTTTGTTTTTTAATTTTAAAAATAATGTCTTTAATAACCCAAATATTGATTATATACATAGGCACATACCATATATACTCAAGTACAACCTTTTTTTTCCTCAAAATGCCATTGAAAAAAGAATCTTAGTTCATACTCAAGTTACACCAGCAGATGGCACTGTGTTTTGATGTAAATGGTGTAACAAACTTGTGGTTGAGATATAAGTTTGTTACACACTTTACGTGAGGATACTGTCCAATCTACTGTTGGCTATTTAAAAGCAAGTGACCCATCATAACCATATCAAAAGTACAAAGAACCTCAACCTTTTAAAAAGTGGCAAAGGATGCTATACAGACTGAACCCATGTGATTTTAATTTTTTCCCTTTTAAATGTTTTAAAAATATCATTTCATGCATTTATATATTTGTGGTAATTTTATTGGCATCTCTATTGATTACGGCTTTGAATTTTAGCAGTCACACCAAATTTTGTTCCCCAGGCTTCTGCTTGAGTCAAAGCATTTTCCTGTGCTTTCAGGTAAAAAGAAATACCTTATATTCAGAATGGTTTATATTTTAGTATATATATATGCTACATAAGAAATTCCTTAAAGCACACAATAGAGGATGTTGTAACTAATTTGTGGGTTTCTGGTAAAACAAGTGAGGAACCCCCTAAAAAGTAATAATGTTGGTGAAATCAAAATTGCATCTTATCAATGTTGGTGAAAGGCATTGCATCTTATCCAGAATTGGATACAGAAGACAGTGTAATGTACTGCCCTTAAATGTGACCATGGAAAGAAAGTGATAAAGCAGTAAAAGGTAAAAAAAAGAAGTAGCTGAATGAAAGAGAAAATAATGGGAAAAGAGCAGTAAAAGAAGGAGTGCACAGACTAGGAGGGGTTCTGATATGAGAGTACATCATCATTGGTGTCCAAACTACCTAAAGGATATGTCAATGGGAAAATGTTTAAAGCTGTGTAAAGTGGACAAGATCCACAGGCAAGAAAACAAAAGCATAGAATCCAATCTGTTGAATTCAGCTTATAAAGGATTCTTTTTGAGTAACTTGTAAGTGGAAAACCATTTAAATCCAATACTATGTTAGTAAAATTAATTTTTTATAGCAGCAGGCATATAAAAGCACAGTCAAGCATCTAAAGCATGTACATTTCTGGCCGCCTGAAGCTAGTATAACTAACTAGTACAATAAGGCTGACAGCTGCAGAGCTAGCACTAAACTAACTAGTTTCAAAACACAAACAGAACAATGGAAGATGTCAAAACCAAACATTATAAAATTTGAAACCTGCACACTGGTTGGTGTGTAGTGCGACAGGTTCTCCTTCATTTGTCTCCCTATTGGACAGTGGGGATTCCTATAATACTCCATTACCAGTAGGACGAGAGGTGAGCAGAAAAGGCAAACTACACACCAACCACCACTTTTTTACGCTAACACAGAATACATTGTTTAGCCCCAGCACGACCCAGGGTCTTTGAAGCCTACATGTCCAGAACAATTTGTTGTGCATTGATTAACATGATAGCAGCTCTATGATTATTTGTCTACCTTAATAACATTTACATTGTTTTACACATATCCATTCATAACAATGAGTATGTTTGCTGTAATAGAGCAGTCCACCTAAAGACTTTGTTTTCAGAAACATTTGTAGGACACAGAAAACCAAGCTTCAGCTCCTTGCACTTTGTAGCACATTGTTGATAAAGTGACCTTGTCATAAAGAAGTATAGAGACTGGTAATGCCTTATAAAAACTATATGTTGTCTGGATGTATCTTGTATCAAAATAGTCCTGGAATATCTATACATACATGAATGTCAGAATACTTAATATCTACTCTTGTTTTATGTCAATGAATCAGTAGCAATTGAAGTTCATAGTAAGTTTGACAGCCAGGCAGCTAGAATTTTTAATTGACAGTCAGCAATAGCAACATATTTTTATCTAGGGTGATAGCATATTGTACAAAGACTAGAAGGGTCTCAGTTAAAGAACTGGTAACATGATATAACAGGTATTCTATATTCTTCTTTTTACAGAGGGGGTCATGCATGATGTGAACATTTCCTGCTGGCTGTGTAGTGGTGAAGAGTTTTTAAGATCCAGTAGAATTAACTGCATTATAATAACTTCATTATAATGGGACAGTAGTGTCTGGAACAGACAGATGTGCTGCTCTCTGTCAGAGATCTTCCATACCCATCAAGTAACCTGGACAGCATTTTGAGGTGATTACAACTTGCTTTAGCAAATAAGGAGAACCAAAAAACTTAAGGGCATATGTTGGAGGAGGTGAAAGAAGGGTTGGAAAGGAGTTCATGTTTGTTGGAGATGGGCTTTCAAATCAAAACCCTGTCCCAGATGTTTTTCATGACCCTTCTTTATGTTGACATGTCCCTAAAACCTTGTAATGACAAAAAGTACTCAATGTATATGTAGGAACCATTACATGGTTATATGGGGGAGAGTGGCAGATCATCATTACAATTCTGGAAGAGGTGTCAGGTTACAGTATAGGTGAAAAAAGAATGAATTTATAAAAATGTGTCAATGGCAACAGAGACTTGACTAATATCTCCCTCCCCAGAACTTTCTTGTACACTTGCTTGAATGATATACTATAATAAAGAAAATATTTAGGGCTCTGTTTATAGTAATATATTATAAAGTACATTTTTAAAAACAAATTAAAAATTAAAAATTTAGTATTACCAGTCAGCAAAAGAAATTCTAGCCGCTGTCTAAAGAAAGGAAGACTTTCATATTTAAGTTGAGACAAAACAGAAAAGGTTAACTATCGTTTATTATTACTCTCTTACTTTAGCCTCAGGGCTCGTTTTCTAAAACTTCTTTTTCCAAGTACCAGTTCCTCCAGGAATTAGAGCTTTAATCAAATTTGCATGCAGTTTTTATAAATGAGAATACACTGAGAAAATATGCAGCAAATTTAATAAAAGGATTTGTTACAGTACAGTTGTCACATTTGATGTCATCCTTTTTAACAAAGCATGTCATATATACTTCTTAGTGAAAAACTTTTATTCGCAAAATGAGGGTAATCTGTAGAAATATGATGATCCATTATGAGCTTCTTTATAAATTCTAAAAATGTTCAAATCCAGAATAAGACCAGAAAAATGAGAAGGTACACTTTCATCGGTAAAGTTGATGACTTCTTAAAAGTAATTTTCTATTTGTTAGCAAATGTTTTCAATCCTGGACCAAATACATCCTCTCCAGCCTTGGAGAGGTTTAATAAATCAGGCCCATTGTGTGGTGCTTCAAAGTAACTTTGTCTTTAGTGTGATGTATGTGTTCTTCTGGAGCTTTCTCTCCTCCCCTGGGTGGGAAGATTAAAAATAGAAATGAGCGAGCGAGAATATTAAGAATATTAAGAATATTCTCGCGGCGAATCGGGCCTTTCTCTTTTACCGGGAATGTTAGCGAGAACGGCCTTCTGATTCGCCAAGAGGTCGAGCTCTCGCCAAACATGATGGAGCCCTGGAAATCCCCTGCGATTCCCAGGCAATAGAGGTTTATTAACCTCTGGTGCCCTGGGGATCGCCACCGCTGCAATCATTGAGAAGATGCCCAGCACAGGAGAACCTCCTGACACTGTAATATAAGTACCTCTCACAAATGATACATTTGTATCTCTAATAAATGTATAATTTGTAAGAGATACTTATATTACAAGCCATCATGCAGCCCTGGAAATCCTCTGCGATCCCCGGGCACTAGAGGTTAATTAACCTCTAGTGCCCGAGGGATCATGCGAACAGAAGGATTTCAAGGGCTGCATTATCTCCGGGCACTAAAGGTTAATTAACCTCTAGGGCCCCAGGTATCGCAAACAGGACAACTCACACGGCTGAATGCAGCTCTGGAAATCCTCCTATTTTAATTTCCTCTTCCGATGGTTCCAAAATCAGTTTGCCGAAATGTCGCAGAACCATTGGAAGTTCATGGAAATTTTCGTGAGAATACCAGAGGCATTCTCACTCATTCCTAATTAAAAATGATGGAGTTCTGCTTTAACTCCACTTGATGCTAAGCCCAACTTTCTGCCAATGAACTGCCAAATTGCAGTGGTTTAGTGCTTAGTATGTGATTGAACAGTAGATAGCTTTAAAACAGCCCAAGGTCAATTTAAGAAGCCAACTAACATAGGGGCATAGTTTTAAAATGTGGAAGGAAACACAAGCAAAGGAGAATATACAAACTTCTTGCAGATAGTGTCCTGTCTGAGATTTGAACCTGTGACTTAGAGCTGCAAAGGCCAAAGTGCTAACCTATGAGCCACCATGCGGATCTTTTAGAAGACTATTACTATCACATACAGGCACCATATGATGCATGCATTTCATCTCTGTTGCAAGCTTCAGAGCTGTATTCTGGTCCTGACCTACAGCCTAGTGACCCAGCAGTCTGGAACGAAGATAGAGGATTGGAAATGGTCTTTACAGGAGCATACTTGTTTAATGCCAGTGGCCAACTAAGTAGTGGGGACAAGATTTGGGTGATGCTCCAGGAGAATTATTTTTTTTTAAATCTTTAGCAATAACAGCTTCTATAAAAAATCTTCAGATATTCACAAGTTAAAACACAAGTTTTTATATGAATCCATTTACCAGGTCTGGTTGGATTTTCACAGGCAGCAATGTGCATTTTCACTTATTGATTTAGGATTCCGTGTAAAAATGGAAATGTGAAAAATGACTTGGCCTGACATTCTTTAAGATAAATCCTTGTGTTGATTAGTGTTATTTGCGTCTTCACATTAAATATCAGCAAGAGACACAGTCGACAAACAGAAGTTGTTTCAAGACATGACGTGCAATTCTCTTTAGAGTTTATTAGTCACTAGCATGCTTAGTGGATTACGTTGGATTGTAGATATCTTGGAGATCATATTGACATTTATTCCTGTTTACAGGCGCACTGGTAAAATGCTGAAGAGCATAAACTGACATGATATGACAAATGAAATAGATGAAATGTTCAACTGCAGGTCTTCATTGAGTATAATATGTCAAGTGAACTCACAATGAAAATTCCCAGGAAGACATCCATCTATAATGCTCTAATTAAAAAGTATAAACACAAACCAAACACAGTATGAGATCCCGGAGTTTGGCAGGATTTAAAATAAACAGAGAAGAAAGAAAGATAGGAAAACACAGCACTTGTTTGTAGATGTGATAATTTTATTTTGTAACCGTACGAACAAAAACTGTATATTATTTTTTTAATAACTTTTATGTAGTTTCACCACTGCCTTCTAGTTTGCCTGATAGACATAAACTCTGAGTAAATGTTATGATATAAGAACAATCCACACAGGCAGTGTCTGTTTAAAAGAAAACTATCCCCAAGATGCATTTTTAATATGCTGCACAAAAGCACAGTAAATATAACTAAGCTGAGAAATTTAATTAGACAAGATATTTTGTGTTAAATGTGCTGGTTTCTACCCCTCCTCTGTTGCACGTTGGTGAGTTTCAGTATTAATATACAAGTACTTTTATATTCTACATTTGTCATCTTTATTTCTGTTGTCATTAAGTAATTAGTCTAAGGATGCCTTCACACCTGATCCGGCATCCTGCCATACTTTTCAGGGTAAAAAAGGCAGAACAAAAACAACATATATGTGTGAATGTGACCTAAAGGTTCATTTATCATATCCAATGCTCATTAGTACGCCCATCAAAGCATTTTTCTTTGCACATAAGAAGTGCACAAAGTCGCATATCTCCATATGCATGCATATATGTATGGATATTTTAGGAGGCATCCCATATAATTTTAATACATCCCCTGCATATATAAAGGAAGACACTTGACCCTTTAATGCAACACATGTAAATGTGAACAGAGGCATAACTTTAGATAAATCTTGTCTAGAATCCCCATCCCTTTAGGACAGATTTTGACTTTTCCCAATATTATTCTTCCTTTTAAATTTATTTAGTACTGAAGGCATCCTGCACCCTGTTCTCTATCTGCAATCTAATTTTTTGTGGTCTGTGCCATTTATTCAGCAACCATGAACATTGATGTAAAAGTAGTAGTGCCAGTGCTGTAGTCATTCTAATCCTCAGTGCCAAAGACACTTCTGCTTATTCCCTAGAGCAATGCTTCTTGACCTTTTTAAGTGGAGAACCACTTGAAATATCTGTCAGGTCTTCAGGAAACCCTGCTATAATTACTACAGCCACAGCTCACATTAAATGAGTGTGGTGGTCAGTGTGGCTGGCTATTTGGAAGAATTTCACACTTACAGATAGCTAAAAAGATTATTTTTTTGAGGCCTGCAGACTACTAAATGCACGGACAATGGACCGCGCATGCGCTGGGAGCCATGTGTCACTCAAAGGGGAAAAAACTTCCCTCCATACTGATATCATGATGCCAGAACACACCCAGAGACATAACCCGCCCACCACCCTGAGCCTGAGATCCGGTGCGACCCCCCCAGCAGGGTCCTTCTTCTGCTTGTGGTGGGTCCACCGGCCAGAGCTGCGGCCTAGCTGACAGAGGGTCAGGCCGCTGACCAGGGGTCGGGGACTCCTAATTTAAACTAACCTGAGTGACACAAACTGCTCATTGCTCAAAGAACCCCTGACAACCTCAGGAGGAACCCTAGGATTTCACAGAACATTAGCCAAGAAGCACTGCCCTGGAGGTTCACCTGTCACTTCAACAGCTGTCACTTTTGCAACCCATTGCAACTTCTTTAACCCTTGATCATACCCCACTGGATGTTAAAACTCATGTATTGTCGTGTACCTCTTTGTCAAAAAATAAGTCAAGTACATATTTTTGTCTGTGGACAACAATTCATGAAAACTGCAGCCAAAAATATGTGCACTTTAAGCCGCAGCTTCTTCATAAATGATAAAGCAAAGCACGCTGGAGAGATTTGTTTCATTTTCCAGTCTCAGTGAATTAGCAGACTGCAAGTAAGAAAATTCTGCGGCGCCGACTGCTACAGTGCAGTGCCAGATCCTTTGCCAAAGTGACCTGACGCTGCCACATGTTCAATGATCTGAGAAACAATAGTTGAAGAGAGGGCTGTCAGCTCCTCTATCAGGGGGTCGCACATATAACTAAGAGAGGATACACATAACAAGAAGTTATTGATGGTGTTTTATAGTCTACCCTACCCTAAACAAGTCCAGGCTACATGCTGCCTCCCACAGGATGCCTCTCACTTATTTTGCTGCTAACATGCAGGCACAAACAATGGCCCAGGGATGCAGCGTTATGGTGTTGTGTACATTTGCAAAATTCCAGGAAGGTAAGATATTTTTTTTTAATGGAAACAAACAACAAAAATTATGTTTTCACTGACTGTTCATGAATTTGGCACTCTAAATATGGACCAGTGGTGACGGCATTGTTGCTATTAAACACTATTGATCATAAAGGCATGTTCAGACCTACTCCAGGATTAAGCAATCCTGAGGTCCTGGATAGGGATGAGCGAGATTTGTAAATTCGATCTCACTGTGAATCAGGCCTTTCTTGCTTACCGAACACGTAAGCAAGAACGGCCTTGTAAATTCGGCCGTCAAATTCAAATTTTTCAGGACCTGCAAGAGCAATCAGGGGAGCTTAGCTGACAGCTCCACTCCCCTGATTGCTCTTGCAGCCCTACCAGAATTGTAGTATGTGTTTTTGGATAGAGATTCTCTATCCAAGATTCTATAAAGATTCTGCATCCAAGAACACAGGAGTTCCGGCCGCTGTGCTCATGAATGAATGCAGCCTGTGATCATTCCCACGGCTGCATTCATTGATGAGCACAGCCGCGGGACTCACACTGACAGGAGGAGTACCGCGGGTGTGCTGATCAATGATTCCAGCAGTGGGAATCCTCCTGTCAGTGTGCAATCCCCAGGCACTAGAGGACAATGCTCCCCATTCATCACCTCTGGTGCTCTCTGATTGGTTGAGGAAAGGTAAACCCTGATGACAGCTCAAGCGGATGATTCCCATGGCTGCATTCATTGATGAGTACAGCTGGGGTACTCCTTCTGTCGGTGTGAGTCTCGAGGCTGTGCTCATCAATGAATGCAGCCGTGGGAATCATCCTGTAATTTCCTTGAACTTCCGATGGTTCCGCAAAATCGGTTTGCCGACCCATCAGAAGATCGAGCAAATTTTCGCAAGACTGGCTGAGGCCTTCTTGCTCATCCCTAGTCCTGGACCTGTCATTGCTGCAGGGTGGCTGCACACAGGTAAGTGTGTGCTATATTTGGCAAGCAAGCTGAGCATACCTGCTGATTATGGCAGAAGCACACCACCCACTACAAGTATAGTTCCGCAGTTACACAAGTTCAGCATTTCCAAAATTATTATTTTTTTCAAGGCAGCAAGGGACCTCCATTTGAAAATGACCAGTTTTAACTTTTAGTTTTTAGTTTTAACAGCAAACTACCTTACGTTTTCAAGCTAGAATCCACAAGATTCAGTTCCAATTTAAGAGAGTTAGGTTATCCTTGACTGATAGTTTAAAACTTGCATGGGTTCTCAGTTTATAGACACATCCTGTTTCTGTGATAATACAGTAGAGATTACAAATATCCTGCATACTGCAAATTTCTGTTTCTTCACGAGCTGTTTGGTGGTTCAGCCAAGTAAATAAATAAAAGAGAAAAGATAAATGTACGGAAAAGTTAATAATTAAAGGACATGGAAATATTTATCTAAAACCTGATCATACTAATACAAGAATTCATTGTTTTCATAAGAGAGGAAACCAGGTACATTTGGAAGCTTTATTGGAGTGCTGTTGATGGATAAATGGGAAAAATATGCGCGACTGAAAATTCTTTATGGAGTCACATAAAGGTTTGAAGTAACATACTGTCAAGCTCTGAATCTTTTTTTACTTGAGCCAAGAAATGAAGCTCTTAGGAGTGTATTTACCTATTATGGATGTTCTGCAGAAACATTTCAGTTTGGTCGATTTAGGCTGATTAAAAAAAACAGCAGGAGTGAAATTATTAAGCATAGTAGTAATAGTTTAATTTTCAACTTTTCGCAAATATTGCTATGACATCTTAAAGTAGAACTGTCACAAAACTGGACAAAAATATGCAGTAGAAGAGTTTACTTAAACAAAAAAACAAAACAATCAATAGATTCAGATTATAGACAGCAGAAGCAATCTTCTAACTTCCTAGAACTCACCATGACCCCTTATTCAATGTGCAGTGGTATGTGAGTAGTAAAGTGTTCCCTTCGAAAACCATCATCAGCACAGTCATTCCCCGAAAAGAAGGAAGGCATCTCTGTCACTGCTTTAAGATTTTCTATTTAACTGTTACATTTCTACATACAATAATTACCAATTTAAATGGTTCTCCTGTAAAGTCCTCAATATTAGAAAGCTGATAGCTAATCGCAATTCTTTTATTGTCTTTTCTGTGAACTAGGCAGAATTAATATAATGGCTGCTATGTGTTCTAGCAAAGCAGAGGCTGATACTGAGGTTAGGATTTCACCCTAAACTCAGGGTATTTTTATCTTTGTTTCTTTTTTCTGTGCTTAATCAGTTGCCCTGCCCTAATCTTTTTGCATGCAAGCTATTTAGAATGAATGGGGGAACTTACCTTTCTGTCTGTGTATGCAGTGACATAGGGATTTTATTTGGTTCCCCAGCTGTTAACTGAATCCCATGCGGTTAGGGCTCATTGGTCCCTGTGTAGTCTCAGGTGGAATCATTTTCAAACTTTTTGTCTATTTAGTCCCATTGTGGATGCATGTTTGGAGGTTCCATTTTGGGGGACATTTTACACTACTTCCCTTGCAACTTATATCCAAAGTACCAGTTACTAGTATGTGCTGACTATGCAGTCCTTAACTTAGACATTTAAGCATTCTTTTTTTATTTATTTTTTTAGAACCAATCACAGTATTTTCCTAGCTGACATTGATGTGCCAGGGGATCCCATCCAAAAATTGCAATGGGGCTGGAAAGCCTGTAATTACCTTCTCTGTCCAATCACAAACTACTTCTAACTGATATAAAGTAGTTAGTCTGGTAACTACTTTTGACAGTTTTACATTGACAATCACTACCCCACAATACTGTACATTTTTATTTGGTAGGTCAGGTATTTGCTGGTTTCAAAAGCAAAGTGAATTATTGCCACATTCACTAAGCTAAGTGAATCATCCTTTGCAAAGTTATCATTTACAATGGTGTGTGGACATACTAAATTCATTTAGTATTTCAGCCCCAATAGGTCTGATTTATTATAGGAGTTAGAAATAACCAATACATGTAAAACAATTGGCTTTTGCCGTATAACACTTTGGTGTCCACAACTGCTACTGTCAAAAAAAACTCGTGCAAGTCTGTTATGACCAAGCTCCCTCAGTAGTAAAAGCCAAAGCAACAAATTGTAGCCTTCCACATACAAGAGGCTCGTTATATGCTTTGGATCAGAAAACGTATACAGTCATATATTTCAGGGTTCATTCACACGCCATACTAAAGCACAGCTGAAGCCATATGGAACCTTTCCCTAAATCAATTCCAGAACATTCACTATGAATCATAGAGCATGCATTAATCCTGAATGTAAGGCTGCGAGCTGAGGACTGACCTTGGATTTTAAAACAGCGCCTAAAGCTCTGGCAAGAATACTGTATTCTACCAGCCAAACACACCAAGCTGAAATGCAAATGCAAATGATGTGTTCAATATTTAATGTAACAAAAGCCTCACTACAAGGCTTTAATATAGAAGGCTGTGGAATGTACATACTTGGTAAAATATATTACCATTTATCTTTTATTTTTCTCTAATTAGGACAAACATTAAAAGATGTCTTGTGATTTTCTTTTCATGATCAAGTCTTTTCTCTGATATTGATTGCACTATATATACATGCCAATGAAGCAGTATTACACTATTGTTAAGTGTTTAATCTTATTATGACCTAGATTTGTCAAAGGGAGCAATCATGCAAATGAGAGTTAATCTTGTTTTTCATCTACATTGCCAAAAAGAGGTTGTTTATAAGAAGTAGCCTGTAGTAATTCCGATAGGAAGTAATGTTATTTACAGATTTAAAGTGAAATGATCTTTTAAGTGTTGCGTACAGCATGGCATGAACCAACTAAGCACATACTGACCTTATTTGGCCCTTGATTCCCAGCCAGCACATTTCTGCGTAAAAAGGGATATTTTCTTTGAGTAAATCAGTATGCAAAATAACAATGATGACATTATTTAACAATAAAGCACAAAGAAAACAACTAAAACATAATGCACACTGCAAATAAAACTGTTCTACCTGCTAAAAAAAGTGTTCTTATTGATTTGTGTTCCAGACACTTCTGCCAAGGAGCAATGCCATACACTGCAAATCTATTGACTTGTCTGCAAACTATGCTCAGGGTGTGCAATGTAACTAGGTTTAGAGTCAATGTGCCTGATTTATAAAAGCTCTCCAAGACTGGAGAAGATACATTTTCATCAGTGAAGGCGGTGATCCAGCAAACCTGGAATGGATTTCTTAAAAGTCATTTGTTATTTGTTAGCAAATGTTTTCAATCCTGGACCAGATCCATTCCAAGTTTGCTGAATCACTCAGATTCACTGATTAAAATGTATTCTCTTAAGCTTTGGAGAGCTGAATGTATTGGGCCCAATAAACAAGAACCAGCACAACGAAAAGACAATCAGCCTGTTTTGCACCTGTCCTTAAATGTTTGTAGACAGACAAAATTTGCAATGTAGTGCATCTTGATTGGCTTCATGGTGTTGTCCCTCCATGTTGCCTTGTAAGTGCTGTTGTATAAGAGACATGAGGCTGAAGGAAAAATGGTCAGTTTTTCCAGATAAATGTAAAACATGTTTAACAACTTTTTATCTAATAAAAAAATGTATATTTTGAATAAACCATTGTATGTTTATTATCTTTCTGTATTTAACCTTTAAAAATCCCAACAGCAACTAAGGCTATGTACACACATTAGATGAATATCACCCAAGGCGAACAGTCATGCTTATCTCAGGCAAGAATCTGTCATGAGTGAAGCGGTCACCGGACGTCATTCATGAATCCATCACGACAGATCCATGAATGTCCAATCGGGAATGACCCCTATACAAGTCAAGTGAGGAGAGCACAGCGGGGTGCCACTTGCTCTCCGTAGAGCAGTTTGTTCAACTTTCATTCTTTGTCACCTGAAACGATCATGAAAACTGTTTCCAGTGTTGAAAGTTGTGTACACAGCCTGCACAAGGGGCATATAAGGGGATATATTATCTATGTAAAAGTACTTTTATAACATAATTGCCTAATTTGTATAGTATCTTAGCTACACAGTTAAGCTACGTACACACTTCCAATGTTTCACGCCCGATAATCGATACAGGGCCGATATTGGACGAGAATCTGAAGTGTGTACAGCGTGCGTCGTTCATCGTCCGCATGACCGTCCTAGAGGATCCACAGATGATGAACGATGATCAATTGTAATGCAAGGGAGAGCACACAGTGGGGTGCCACTCTGTCGTTCTCCCCCTCCCCTCTGTCAAGAGCAGAATGGTGCTGTATGTACAGCACTCGTTCATGCATCATGCAGTGCATAGTCGTTGGAAAGGATCGTGACAGCTCCTTTCTAATTACTATAATTGGAAGTGTGTAAGTGGCTTTAGGATCAGATGTTTGCATTTGCTGAATCTAAGTAATCAATCCTTTAACACTGATAACAATCATTTCAGGAACAAGGACCATTATCAGAGGCTTTAATCAGGTGTGATCAATGACAATACTGTCCAGAACGTAGGTATTATGCTAAGAAAACAATTAGATATATAACTTTATTATTTAGTTTATTGTTCCTTTAAATACCAGTTAATATATAAGGTTAACTTAAAATACGGATTATGATATTTCTACATTTTCCTCTCTATCCATTTGAGCCTATGATAATTTTTTGTCATCATTGATAACCACCTTTAAGCAATCCTTACTTTAAACCTAGGGTTATTCCTGTCTGTGTGTGCTGTTTGAGCCAATTCGTTGGTCTGGCCTTGCTGACATTAATGATAGTGATATGGTGGCTTATGATTTCTACAGTTTTCAAAAACGGACACAGCATAAGTATAAAAGCAGCCAATTGCACATATAAATCTCAGTGTTCCTTATTTCTGAGTCAGATAATTTATTGTCTTTTTGGCTCCAGGAATATTGTGCAGCACTTGGTCATCACCTTTTCACTTTCTCCACTGATATATATTTCCCAACACTTCGGTGCTGAATCAATCTTCAGCCATCTTTGGTCCTCTAACTTTGTTATCATGCCATAATTGATTGATTGTTGCTGTGAACTGTACATGCTTTGCTAAAAGAAAGAAACCCATATTTTGTAGATTTAAATGTTTCTTCATTTAAAGAAGCAGTAAAATCAAAATGAAAGTGCATATTTCACTAGCCAAATATCTAGGAAAATACAAAAGTCTAATATGCAATTTGTTGTGATTTAAAATATAGCTTATTTTCAGCAAGGACAGCCAGACAATAGATCCCCACATATTATACATTTTTATCACTTCCATGTATGTGCTAAAAAAGTAAAAAAAAGTGTAATTATCAAAAAATGCAAAATGATCAAATTATTGAAAACATTAACATATTCTAATATTTTGTTGGTCAACCTTTAGCTTTGATTACAGCATACATTTGTCATGGTATTGTTTCAATAAGCTTATGTAATCTTACAACATTTATGTTTGTGCATTAATTTTTTGCCAAGGTCTGGGACTGCTGTGTAAAATCTTCTCTAGTACATTCCACAGATCCTCAATTGCGTTAAGGTCTGGACTCTGATGGCCAATTCATCTGTGAAAATTAATTTTCATGCATCCTAAACCACTCTTTCACAATTTGAGCCTGATGAGTCCATTGATGGAAAAACCTGATCATTCAGTATAGTTAAGTAGTCAAATGACCTCATTTGGACCTTATGTTGCTGAATTTAGAATTTACCAACTGAAGCAACCTCAGATCATACCACTGTCCCCACTAAATTTTGGGCAATTTTTAGCAAGGCTAAACACATCCTCACGCCAGTCTGCCAACCCTGATATGACGGCGTTCCACGTGGGGGAACAACCAGCCAATTTGCCAAAAGTCCCACACCATGACTTCTGGAAAGTCAACTGGCCATTGCCCCACATGGAACGTTATCATATCAAAGTCGGCAGAGTCTGTGAGGATGTGTGTTTCCTCTATGGAGCAGACCTATTCAGACGATATTTCATCGATGCTAAATGTAAGTTACATTTCCTCCATTCAAACTTTTTTACTTTTAGAAGCATAACTGTGTTTGTCTTATGACGAGTACTGGTATGCTTTTCATTGTTATTGTAAACAAAATCCCTTGTTTTCCGATATTAGATCTGATTTTCCTATATGTAACAATATTCTACAATTGGTAAGTGAACTCCATCTGCTATCACGGTGATGCAGATCTTGGGATCAATAGTTTAATAACTCAAAAATTATTTTGTTTCTGTTTTTCTTTCTTTTTCAACAATGGTTAGCACTGAGTCTTCTCTTAAATTTCTGTTCAGCATTGAAAATTGTTGTGGAATCAATTCATAAGATATTCACTTCGTATGTATTTCAATAGTTAATTAGCATAACTTTTAACAATGATTCCTATTATCAAGAGTTTTTTAATCACTTGAGGCCATCATGTTGAAAACTTAATAATTTGGTCTAATCTGTATTTTATATCATACAGCAGAACCGTTCACCAATACCTCTGATCCTATTTTGTTATAAACCAGGACAAATCAACACACCTATTAACAAACCTCTTCCACTATTTGGGGGTTAGTATGGTTAAAATAATTTTTTGGGTTAAAATAATCAATTGGGTTACACTTTTTGTTACTTTATAGTGCAACTCACCTATATTTTTCATCTGATATATATTATGCTTATCATGATAAGGATACATTAAATAAAATCTATTTGGTTAATTGACAAATTAATATGATAATTAGATGTTAGTAAGATATTTTGATACAGAATAATTTAGTATTTTTCATTTTTTTCTTAAAAAAAAATTAGATTTATCAGTTGCTCCTGGAAACCTACTTCCTGTTAACACCGCTGTTCCGTCAGAGTCTGGCTTCATACTGAATGTAACAATGTGAGTTAATCATGTATTTATGGTATTGATGTATTGTATTATAATTATTATATTGGCAAATGTAGAAATTACCATCATGAGTAAACTATTATAATGATTGTTGTTGTCATAGATCTCCTCCTCCTGAGGAAGCCGAATAAGATTTCGTGAAACGCGTAGAGAAATTAGGAAAACCTTATTTGGGTGTTTTCCAGGAGATCTGCATTGGTGCCACCTTATGTTTTTATATTTAAATAAGTTGTTTGTTGTTGTAAGTTTTATAATGTAATATTAAATAAAGTGTTTTTTATATACTTTTATCATATGACTCAAAGGAAAATTTAATCAGCCTTAAAAGTCCCATTATACGGTCATTCACCAGATGATATGTGCAGCTTTGATGTTGGAATATGGCAATGTGAACCGTAATTCAGGAGGAGTCAAAACCTCTGGGATGCTATAATTTGTAAAGCAAACTAAAAAAATGTAGGATTTCTGCAGAGATTCTAAATCTGCTGTGTTTCATTACAGATGCTTACTGGCCCTATACATAATGTAATGTCAGGCTGGTTTGGTTGCTCTGGTTTTGCACTTGCACTAGCTCTGTTACCTTTGAATCTATGGTGTGTTCATTGAACTATATATATATATATATATATATATATATATTTCTGTAGCGGTTTTAATGTCAGAAATTCAGCTTGTTCATGTGTTCAAATACAATCAGCAACAGACCAGATAGTTAGTTTTGTGCATTAAACATCCACAATGCTCTTGGGGCAAGAGACTGTGATCAAAGCTGTCTCGGGTCCCTCCCTGTCAATTTGGCAATGTATGGCAAAGTGATAGGCACTTCTTATACCCTCCTCAACCTATATATTTTCTTCCCTAATTTCCCCTTTTATTGTGTGGCTGTGCTTATGTGAATGGGGATGCTTTTGGCTATTGTGATTCTTTTGGTCAGTCTTCAGACATTTATATTGTCATGTCAAGTGGATGGGTGCCATCAATAAACATTTGTAAGCAGTGATACCATCTTACAGGTGGCTTACACAGCAGAGTTAGGACAGCAGAGGAAGAGAACAGCAGAAGATCACAGAAAAGGTCAGAATAGGTGTAAGATTATTAAGATAAGAGCATTAACTCTGAGTGGGCAAAGTGAAGTTACAAAGTCTCTTGAAATCACTAAATGTGCTCAGGAGTTGCAATTTTTATTTACTGCTAGCAATGAGCAAGTTAAAAAAACACGAATTAGTGAATCTACACATTGCAAATATGTTTACTTGCATATAAATTTTGGACATTGGTCACCCCTAACTGAGCTAATAAAACAAGTAAATATTTATCTCATAGGAAAAAAATGGACAAATTTTATCATCAGCAATGAAAAAAGTTGCCAGTGTATAACTCTTTGCTGTGATTTCACTTGGTTAACAGTCACAACATGGAGAAAAATGCTGAATTTAAATACCTACAATGGGAAAACAATTGCCTGTGTAGAAGTGGAAATAAAGGCTGTGATTTCACTTGGTTACAAGTCACAATATGCAAAAAAAGGAAAACTTAACTAGCAATAAAAAGATGCCTTTGTAAAAGTTGATTCTTGCTGTGATTGCACTTCATGAACAGTCAGAATATAAGAAAAACAATAAAATTTTATTAGCAACCATGGTAACTAAACATAAAAGCTGTAATTTCACTTGGTTAACAGTCACAATACGAGAAAAACAGAAAAATTGTATTAGCAACAATGGGAAAAATGCCTGTGTTTAACTGGAAATAATTGATCTGATCTCAACTGCCTAACATACATGTTGTTTCAAGCACTTTCCCAAAATCATGTTTCCCAAAATAATTTTTCCTTAAAGTTTTCCACTACGTAATTAGTAGCAAGAACTGTCTGGCTCCTTTTTTTTAATAAATCCTATCTGTCTATAGATTAGCAGTAACAGTAAATGGCATCTTGGCTAGCCATAAGCACTTCGACTAAACTGGTGTCAGTGCAGCTCTAACTACAGGACAGTGACAAGCATGCCAGGACTGCAGCCTGTTTTTGGATCTTCCTGAGCATAGGCACTTTTCTTGCACAAGGAGTGTCCAAAATTGAAATCTGGATTTAGAAAACATTCACTATTAAAAATCCGCTATCATCTGAACTATCTAACCACCGCTATGTACCAGATAGACAGACAGATACGGTAGCTTTCTACAACCTAGATTCGGCAATCGATTCATTAGAAGATTACCATTTATTAATGTGACTGCTGTGTTGTTTTGATGATTGGCCACTAGGTGGCAGACTGAGTCTTAGTTCTATTGTGCATTGAAAAGAGGAATACATAGGGATTTAAATGGTTGTGCATGAAAATACAAAAGAATTGACAGTCAAATAACATACCGGTAGATCTGTGATGGAAATTTTTTTTCCAAAGTGTTCATTGATACCTATGTTTTGGGTCCCTGCGTTTGAAAATGACATGCATTTTTCCCTATCACATAAGATTTTCCCACAAATCATCATTTTCAACTTGACAGTTTGATATTATTCCCCGACAGTCCGTACTGTACTCACACAGAGTATTTAGAACTTTTCTTACCAAGTACTAAATATTTTTCTTTTTCAACCAGCAGGAGTCATGAGAGTGCAAAAGACAAAGGATGTGTAAATGCATGCAAAGACTGCTGTGCTCCTGTGAATATGGCTACTAAAATTATTTGACTACAGCTGTATTTGTGTGGAAGAGCTTGTACCTAAATCTCCTATCTGCTTCTTCAATGGCTTGGTATTCCTGTGCCAACCCCAACAAGTTCCTAAGGGGTCCCCAACCCCTGGTCTGGCAGCTTGGCCATGAGAGCATGGAGACCAGTGGTCCCCAATCTGTGGCCTGCCGACCCCACTTAAGGGGTGCACCTGCCAAAGTCACAGACCATGTCCCCCGTATGTAACGCAGGCTCTCTGGACACAACCCGCCCACTCTCCCATCATGGGCTCAGACCTGCGATGGAAGAGTGGGTGGTTCTGGCATCATGACGTAACTCTGGGGGAGGTTTCTTCCCCTTTGAGTGACCCATGGTTTCCCGTGCATGCACGGTCCGGTCTGTAAGTTTAGTGGTCTGTAGGTCTGATAAGGTTGGGGACCACTGCCTTAGAGGAAGTCTCCATCCCTGATGACACTGATCACAAAGACAGCGATTCTGGTAAAGAGTTTAGTGCTGACATCAACAAGCCTCAACTGTTCTCGAGCCTGAGCTAAATCATTTCACCAGATATTTAGATGTTCCTAAGGAGTCAGCAGAATTGCTAGGCTCCAGGCTTAAGGAAAAAAATTGTTGGCACCAGGTACCTCAATCTGGTGTTAGAGAAACCAAAACAAAGATTTTGTTCCATATTTTTTTTGAGGATAGTGAATAGCTGTACTGCAATAATATTCCTGGACTGATGATAACGTTCAATTTGGAGTATGATAGGAAATAATAGAGATTGCTATTCTTACTAGATTACTCCAAACAAAGCTTAAAATGAGTGCTTCTTTACAATGGCGATGAGTTTGCCTCAATACCCGTTGGCCATTCAGTACACTTGAAAGAATGTTGGGAAAATGTGAGATTGATGTGGTCAAATTTGAAATACAAGGACTGAGAGTGGACTACATGCGGAGATAAAGATGCAGGGAAGCAAAAAGCAGCTTTCATCAAAGGTAGTGGTCACCAAATTCTTTAGTACCCAAATTTTGAGGCCATCGATGAAAATATGTGGAAAAAATAAAAAGAAATGGGTTGTTCAAAAAGCTTCAAGCTGCACTTCATCCACTCTAATTTAGAATACTTCCTAAGAACTTGGGTGTGGGGAGTGAAGAGCAAGGCAAGTAGTTCCATAAGGATGTCAAAGAAATGGAAAGGAGGTACCGGGGCATGATTGCTGGGACTGCAGTGACATAAAAGGAAAAGCTTCAGGAGAAGTTTTAAAGGACATCGAAAATGCCATTTGGTGCATGTGTAGAAAACCGTTTTTTTTTAATACTGTTTTATTCTATTTTTCAAGTTTTACAGGTGTTTTTTGGATGTTTGTCTCGAATATTCCCAACAGAGAATACTTATAAAAATTGAAAGAAATAAGTAATTTAAATGAAGAATGAATAAGTTCTTACCAGTGATTGAACATATTTTTCTAGAATTTTTCCAGGTGTTTTATGGGAAAACCTTATGTGGTGGAAAAACTTTTTTATTTTTTTATTCAGTTGAATTTTTGAAGACAATTTTCAAGTTATTATTGCAGGCCTATGTAATTTATTAATATACTTTTATGTGTATTATCGTTAATTAAATTATGTGTATCAAGAAATTATTAAAATGCAACACATTTAAAAAACAATACAGCCAATATTAGTAACATTAACACTAATAGTAAAAATAGGATAAATAGTTGGAGGACTTCTAAGGGTTCCAACTCATTTCTTGGTACAAATTGTGTGCCAAAATGTTGGGAAAAATAAAGTCAATTTTAGGGTTTTTTAAAAAAAGGCATCATAGCCCAAATTTGCCTATATTCTCACAGACTATCCATAAATGTGCAGATAGTAGGCAACATTTATTAGAATTATGCATTCATTTTTTGGTTTATTGACCAACATTTACTAGTTAAATAAATTGAGGACAGCAAGTTTATTGATCAGGGTATGTTGCTCGCCAGGCCTACCTAGATATCAACCCCGAGACTGGCTGAGCACAACTACTAATCTTTTGACAGGTCAGTGGGTTCATATACATGTATTTCATCTGTAGATTTAGTTCCTTGGTGTAAGTAACAGAACAACACAAAGAAATGTGCAATATCTCCAGTTTTACTGAAATTTTGTTTAGCTGATGTAAAAAAGAGGACATGTCTTACTTCCAGGGCAGGCTGTAATTCAGAACTCAAGCAGTGATCTAGATTGGCCCGCTGAGTGCCATCTAGTATCTATATTTATTGTTAGCAGGTTTGCTTAGAAAAGGAACATAAACCTTTATTACAGGCAATGTTTAGAGAGAACAAGGCTCATAAAGAATTTCTTTTTTTCATTGCTGCATATGCATACATACATATTAATAGTAATGGATGATTTCAGTTTGTGCGGGGCATTGGTAATGTTCAGTAACTTGTTGCAGAACTTTGCTGCTAAAATGCTTTCACAATGCATCCCTCCCTTGTCATACTTCATAATAACCACATAAGGGAGCATCATAACTACATAATGCACAATAGTTCAATGCAGCCTTGAAACCCCTGATTTTACTTTGTGATACACATATTATTATTTTGTTTCCATATAGTGTAGTTGGGACATATTCTTATTGAGTTATATATATATTATGAAAAGTATAGTGTGTAGTGCACATGATGTACAAAAATCTATATAAACCAGCCTTTCTTGACTTTTATCATCCAGAGGAACACTTGAAAAAAAGGAATTCTTTAAGGGTCAGTGGGAAGTATGTTGGTGATTACAGTGATAATCATAGAATGACCTTTGCCAGGTTAGTCGAAATGCCAGCTAAAAGATCACTGGTGTCATTCTAATGGTTCTGCAAAATAGTATGGAGCCTAAAGAAATGCAGATACCATCAGATAAGAGGTCAATCAGCCAAAGCTCGGGGAAACCTTAACAACCACTGAGTGAACTCTACCACCAGGCCTATAAATTGTATTTTGTTTGGAATATAGCTAGCTTAGGGTAGAGTCAGGTTTTCAATGTCAGTTCTGTCTCGGTTGGTAACATTTTCCCTAACTTGCAAATGAAGGTAAAAAATTTTTTTATCTCTTTCTTGCTTTATCTAGAACAGAAACATGTAGAACAGAATGAGTTGAAATAGAGTTGGATATACAGGTAGTGCTTGAGTTAAGGACATCCGATACGGACGACTCCTAGATACAAAACGGGGCTTTCCCGCCCACCACACAGCCTTGCAGTGGGGGTGAATGTGTGGTGAGGAGGTGGTGAACTGCCCCTCTCCACCCCCATTCATTCTCAATAGGAAGCCTCCTTGTACTGTATAGCAGGAAGTTGAGAGGTGCCTCCCGGCTGTGATAGTGTGTACTGTAAAGTGATGAGCGAGCAAGTTTTTAAAACTCGATCTCGCTGTGAATTCGACCATTCTCACTTACCAAAATTGTAAGCGAGAACAGCCAGTGCAAATTCCCCAAACGAGATAGAATTTTTTGAAAAAAAAAAAAAGATGGCTGGCTGTGCTGATCAATGAATGCTGTGCCAGCTGCATTCATTGACCAGCTTAGTGTGCAATCCCCGGCACTAGAGGTTAAATGGGGACAAGTCTCCCCATTCAAAACCTCTAGTGCTCTCAGATTGGTTAAGGAAAGCAAATCAGAGAGCACCATAATTTTTTGAATGGGGAGACCTGTCCCCATTTAACCTCTAGTGCTGGGGATCGCACATAGGATTCCCAGGGCTGCATGAACGAATGCACCTCTGAGAATCCACTGTGATCCTGGGGCACTAGAGGCTAATTAACTTCTAGTGCCAGGGATCATAAGGATTTCCTCGATCTTCCAATGGTTTCGCGAAATCGGTTCGCTGAAGTTTTGCGGACCCATCTGAAGTTCGAAGAAATTTTTCGCTAGAATGCCAGAGGATTAAATTTGCATTTAATAATGTACCTGTTCCAACAAATTCAACTTAAGAACAAACCTACAGTCCCTATGTCGTATGAAACCCAGGGCCTACCTGTACTATTTATGTAGAATGTACAGATGTAAAAGGGCCCCTGGTGATGGTGGGATTATTGTTATGTTTTATTTGTTTGTTTGTTTTTTAGCTTGATTTTCCACATCACACATTGTTTTTTTTTTTGTTTGTTTAAACATTTTAGGAGCTGTCTAAGTTGCACTGATATCTTCTTTTATACTTAGGGTGTGAACTTCTGAATAGGGTCTATGAAAGATACTAGTTCCATTAAAAGGTCTGATTTACTAAAGCCCCCCAAGACTGGAGAGCATACACATTAATCAGTGAAGTTGGGTGATCCACCAAACCTGATTGGATCTGGTCCAGGATTCAAAACGTTTGCTAGCAAATGACAAATGACTTTAAAGAAACCCATTCCAGGTTTCCTGGATCACCCAGCTTCACTGATGAAAGTGTATCCTTTTCAGACTTGGAGGGCTTTAATAAATCAGGCCCATTGTGTCTCAGTGTCTTCCTTTTACTCTGCTCAGCCATTCACAAAACACAATACAAACATCATCTCTGTAGAACCAGAAATAGTAAATAATTTTAGGGCAACCTTCAGTTACAACTACAAAGGCTTTACTGATACACTAACTAAAAAAAGTTTCACAAACTCTGAACTGGTGCCCAAGGTCTGTTTGTTGGTGTTGTTTCAACATATACTGCACACAGGCAAACATTGTATGATCCTGTCCCATCTCAGCAGTACATCACCAATACTCGTTTTCCTCTGTGTTTTCTAATACCCATCTGGAACCATCAGCCAGCACTCACATTCCAATCTGGAAAAAAGTGCTAAATAAAAAGCACAATGAAAATAACCACATTATTTAAATTAAATATACAAATATATGTGTAACCTACAGGACAAAAAATGCTTTTACTGAGGAGTCAGTATAGGTGCATGTTGGGTGAATGAGCACCTATGTGTTCTTTTTGGCTTCCAAACTAGCAATGTAGAAATGTGCATGGCAGGCGGTTTTACACACTGTGCAGGAACAGTAAATACAGATCTGCCTAGATGCGTTGTTCTGTAAGAACCACATGAAAAATGTGCTTACATTGACAATGTCAACACTCAGAGCTCAATGTGTACAAATTACAAATGATAGTTGTTTCTATGTATGTAAAGAAGCAGGCTATTTGCAAATCCGCATTTTTCTCAGGGATTTTTTAGGTTATTAAAATGAAGTTTACCTATTATATAGTTTATATTGCTTTCACTAATAAAATTACTGACTAAACCTTTCTGTTTTTATGATACACCTTATTTTACACCCAGTGACACTATATCTACTCCCTTGTGCTTCTCTATGAAACAGAGCAAATCATGGCTTGTGGGATGGGAGGGAGGGTGCTGTACATCATAAAACAGTGAACTAACACATAATTAAAAGAGCTTCCATGATTGAAAAAAACTGAAATACAATGGGCCTGATTTTAAAAGCCCTTTAAGACTGGAAAAGATAGACTATCATGGGGGAACCTGGGTGATCCAACAAATCTGGAATGGATCTGGTCCAGAATTGAAAACATTTGCCTTCTAATATTCAATGTTTTTTTTTTTTTAAACCCATTCTAGGTTTGCTGGATCACACAGGTTCACCTATGATGTCTATCTTCTTATGTCCTGGAGAGCTTTATAAAGTTAGACCCAATGATTGAAAGGGTTGATCAGGGGTAGTAGGGCTTTCGGAAAAAGGGGGCTAGATGATGATGTGTGTCCTGCAGCCAAAAATGCAGGCTCTATCTCATTTGCTGCAGTTTCTGATGCCCACTTTCAGAAATTTATGGTGTGAATTCAGAATCAACATTTCTTTTACAGGAGATTAGCGTATAATTGGATGATGGAAGGTAAGTCAGGATTTCAGTTCAGATGTATGAATATGATGATTATCTGGGTACTTTAGTTGTTTATTCACAAAAGCACAGGGTGAGTGATTTAACATCTGGTGGTATTCTTTGTTTTATTTACTGTACTGATTGTGGCGTCAGTAGGGCTGATTTGTGGGTGATACATTGGATTTAGGTAAAAAGTTTCATAGGGCAAGGCAATGAGTTGCTTTACATGTAGTCTTCCAGCAGCATTTTTCCTCACTCCACTACCACTCCATTAATATACTGTGAGCAATAAAAATGCCATTATTTTTGGGTATGTAGAAATGTGACTTCCACTATTTGAAAGCTGTTACTTGGTTCTGGGGAAATAGCCATATGCTTACACATTGCTATTTCACCTAGTTCTGTAAAGGATTGCAATTAATGTAAGTATATGTGGATGCGAAGAATAATAAAGTATACTTGTAACTGTGTCCTGAATGATCCAAGCAAAGATTTAAACTTACCAGTCCTGGTAATCATCATGTTGAGATCTTGTGTGCTGCTAAGTATCTGCAAAATGTATCATTGGATGGAAGGTAAGAATGTCAGGCACTACAACACACTCATGTGACCAAGCAATCTGTATTAATCATCCAAAGACTGCATTCTATTGAAATTTCAAGCAACTATTCAGCCTAATTAGGAAAAAACATAGATATATTTTTATAATGTATTATAAAAATATTACAAATTTCAAAAGCTATACCATACCTAGAAACTGCAATGGAAAATATTGCAATGTTGCCTAAAATATTGATTCTCAAAGTTTGGAGTATGACTTTCCAGGTGGTGTTGTGACACTACAGGGAAAAGGAGTGCACCAACATGGGTGTTCTGCTTTTTGCATAGCCACCAATAACATTGCACACAAACCACTGCTATACACCCCTTCCTGCCCCCAGTGTGCATTGTCAACCAGCACATTGCACCACTAATGAAGGGGGTGGAGTATTTTACCCCTTGAATTTACAGCACAAATTTAGTGCATACGACCCAGCGTTAATTAGTGATACAGGCACAATAAAGCACGATATTTTAACACTGGATCTGGAGAGGTGCTGGATCTGGACACAAGCAATCATATGGTGAATGCTTACAAGAACACTGAGCATGCAATTTACTCACCTCATTTTCTAGGTAAGTATTTCCTATAAATATATTTCTTCTATTTGCTTCCCTATAATGGTTTATTTTATTTTTATAGTGTATAGTTTGGGTTTCTTTTTCCCTGCCATCATGAACCAGGGTTACACCAATTAAAATTTTTAGGAGCTCCAAAGGCCATAATAAAACAAATCTCTCGCTTAAAGCTAGTTAGCCATGCTCATTTATGTAATATGCAGTCATATATTAGGCCAGATCCTAAGTCTTCTTTCTTCTGCATTTTCTTGCATTTGTCCTCACAGGGTGTGGAGTAACTCAGAAACGACATTACACATGGACCAGGCTCAAAAAACGGTTAGGCCAGTAAAGAGAACAGTGAGCAACAATGGACCAGAGGTTGCCACTACTAGAAGAAGCACCCTGGGGATTATGTAACAGCAGGTTCAGATAAGAACAACTTTTTAGGGGAGGACTTTAGTTTTTGCAAGTTGAGCTTGCAAACTGTCTGCATCTTCCTAGTAGGTAAACAAAATAGTCTAAATGTACTGCAAAACACATTAGAACAACCCCACCAGAATAGTAGTTACCATATTCTTCCATTTCCCTATTGCTCTAGAGAAGACAGATGGTCTGCCCAGCTGTACACCTCAGAGCCCAACTTTAGATGCAGAGTGGAAGTCTTTTCCTGAAGATACTACCATCAACACATTCAGTTTTCCTAAACCTGAATGAGATGCTAGTGATAATTATTAACACTCCCTCTGTGAATTAATGGACACTTAGCTTTAAAACACTATTTCAGACACTTTTAGAATTATAATACAGTTAAATCCTGCACTCCAAATTGTAGGCATCACACAACAGCTTTACATGTTAACAAATGATTCATTGAAAGGACCATAAAAAATATTAACATGGACGTTAATTTTTTATGCTTTTTTTATTTATTTGCTTTATTGTTCTTATAGCCACCAGATGTTGCCTCAGGAAGATGCGATGAGAAGTGAAGATCTGGCAGCAGAATAATTAAATGGGAAATGTTGGCAGGCTTCCTGCTATTTCCTCCGGTACAGAGCGTTTATGAATGAGAGAGTACAGTACCATAGTGGCACCAGTGCACAGTTTCATCTTTTATCATGTAACGATTTTCCATCGAAGCAGCAGCAAAGCCAAAGGCTTATTACACCCTCTGCATAAAGTTAAAAAGACATTATTAATAAAATGCTCATGTCGCTTTTATAAACAGTTCAACAGGATTGCCTGCTGACACGCGTTTATTACACTTAATAATGTTTACATAATTCTTGTGTGAACTCATTAGAGCTGTCACATCTCAAACAATTTTAGAGCTTTGTTTATCTCAAAAGATTTTGGTTCACCTAACAATGCACTAATGACAGAGTTTCCATAGCAAGCATTCCTCACCCTCATTGTGACAGCAACAGCAGTGATCCGGTATGAAAACCGGAGATGAGTCTCACTTCATCAGCAAAGGTTTGCTTACATATGTTTAAAAAAGATTTCTGTTTTTTTGGTACTTATTAAAATTTAGGTGAACAAAAACAGATTCATCCATGCTTCACCCATGCATGTAGTTGGGTGTATGTTATAGGTATACAGATCCATGACCGAAAGTGACTTTATACCTTTAAGTAGGGGCCCCTAGGTAAAAAATAAAGGGGAGCATACTGAGTTAATATATTAAAGTTGTGAGTGGTTTGGTGGCATGCATTTGTGGTCCAGCACAGCCTACAGTGTTGACTTGGAGCAATATTTAGGTGATAATTCTTAACACTTTTCATATCATGCATTGTTTAACCTTTTTTGATAGTATAACTTTGTGGGTTTCAAGTTGGAAATGAGCAAAGAGATATATATGGTAGTTGTTGAACTAAAATCGTTGAGCTGTCTTTTGCCTAATAATGCAAAAAGCAACAAAGTTCATAAAAAACTCCTAATACTCACTTCCCAGTGTGCAGTGCCTTGAATCTTTACTATCTTCCAGAGCTCTGCAGCAAGAGAAAAAATCATCATATGTCCAGTAGTATTTATGGAAACAGAAGACAAAGTACTGATTTTAATTTATTTGGTGTTTTTAAAGGTTGATTCCTAAATAAAGGAAATTGCATTTTTAAAATAACAAATTCTTCATTTTAATGACCAAATAAAGTAAAAAATCCTTTTACCTAGCTGAATTTGGTTTGCAGAAGAAGTTCATGCTTGGATGCGTCAACTGCAAAATGATTGGGAACATCAATTAGTCCCACCCTTGGTGTACAAAGCAGAAAAAGAGGTCTAGGAGTCAAAGCTCTCTGCAACTGGTACAATACATAAAAGAGGAATTAGAGGGAGACACAGCAGGAGGATGTCCTGTGTGGGACATAGACTATGTTTAGACTGTCCATGAGGTTGCAGTGCAGTTAGTGCTTACTCCAGTGAACTGGAGCCTCGGAGGAGACGCCTCTTTACGCAGCAACACTGGAGAATGAATAGGGGCGAGAAAATAGGAACCACACAGGTTGGTAGGTGCAAAGCTACAGGTTGCAGCAGTGCTGGCAATTGCAGCTTTTTTCCTGAGTCTGCTCTTTTTACCAGTGGAGTTACACCCCTGATAATACAGACGTATTAAAGTACAAGTACATCAATACATATAAAAAATAAAAGAATAATTATAGCAATAAAAAACAAACACACTGAAGAAGTCATTAAACATCCAATAAATATATTGTACTTTTACAAGAAAATATTTGAAAACATATTTAAAAGAACAGCAAATAAGTACATATTAGTTTATCACTATATCCGTGGATTATATATATATATATATATATATATATATATATATATATATATATATACTATATACCATATATTCAATTTGCAAATACTGCATTCCGCAGATAGCCATCACAAATGAGAATCTACATTTAAAATCTATGGAGGCTGACATCTTGTTTCTCACAGATAAAAGAGGCTTTGTCCAATACTGTGGATGTCAGCAGAATATATTTATCAGATGTAGCTGCATTCCTAGGAGCCCTATTCATATGGAACAGGTTGACATTAGCGAGCACGACTAAGCCGTGTTATTCCTTGTGTAGGCATCAGTTATTCTATGCAGAAATATTATAAGCATTCATATTTATTGACACTTATTAAAAGTACAAGCATTACAGTTCCATCTACGCCTAAAAATCGATTTTCAGTGATTAATTATACAAGCTAAGTCATTTTTATCTTGCATGTATGAACAATGTACAGCTGATGCAGTAATTAACAATACAGCTGAAGGTCTTTATTGTGTGAACGGTCTATAATGCACAGACTCTGATAACTTGCCTGTTATATGCAGCTCAAATGATATAGATTGAAGGGGCCAGCTGATCATTATTCAAAGCTGAAGGCAGAAAAGATGCAAATTATTCCAACATTGTATTTAAAAATAAATCTTATTAATACATTCCAAGGTCCCTTTTGGGCTTGCAGTCGAAAACTGCACGGTTAGTTGCTCTAAGGTGCACAGCAAACTGCAATTATATCTCCAGGAGTGGCAAACTGCACCACAGCTCCATGCCATTGAGCGCGTTGCACTTGTGTTTGTGGTGATAGGTTCTTCCAGAGGGGAAAAAGCAACTACATGGCCAAAAAAACAAATTGTTTTCCAACAGCTCCCATACAGTTGAATAGGAGTGGCTAGGAGTGCAGTTGAGCATGCAGTACTGTAGAGATCAGGTGGGGGAAGAAGAAGCAAATAGAGCAAGAATCTGTAGTGCAGTGCAATGAGTATATTGATATATTGGTAGAGAAGATCAGAGAGATAAGCCTATAAGTATGCTGCTTTTCTTTTTACTTTACACTCATAGGTAGAGGGATGGAAAAAAAACTGTGAAACAAGTGCTACAGAACTGCAGACAAAAAACAAAAACACAGAAATAGATCTCTAGAGGTGTGTCACACTTACCTCTACCTCACTAAAGCACAGGCATCTCTCTCCTGTGCATTCTTGCAGTTCTAAAGCTTCTGTTTCTAAGCTTTATCAACTCTGTCCAATCTGCTGGCCAATCAAAAGATAGCCTCTCGATCAGCCCTGGCTATTTAGCTGGCTCTCAGACTGCACTTTGTGTTCGTGCAACAAGTCGTGTCTCCTTTGTGTCTCCATTGTGCCGAGCCCTTACTTCTGTGAACTATTTCCTGTACACCTGCTGCCTAATCCAGTGTTTCCTGTGTCCAGCTCCTGTGTTCACCCCTTGTTGTCCAGTCTGTTGTTTCCAGCCAACTTTCCTGTGCTGTTCCAGTGTTCCTGTCTGTCTATGGATATCCCTGCATCACATGTGCCTCCAGTTCTCCTGTGTTCCCTGTGCCCCCAGTGGTCCCTGTGTCATTGCTTTTTTATCTCCTGGATCCCTGGCTATTGACCCCTGGCGTGTGACCTGACCTCTCTTGCTTGCTGCCTGTTTCCACCCCGGCTTTTCTTGAGCATCCTCCTGCCTGGTAATTTGGTACCATGCTGGTGTTCCCAAGGACCGCAACCTGGCCGCAACCAGCAGCGCAACTTCCTCACCATCAGAGGCTCTTGAGAAAACCCGGTTACGGCTTAGACTCTGTGTGTTGGCCCTTCTCAGAGCTCGCACCACCTCCATACGCCCCCTAATGGTCCTGTCTCTCCATTCATGACAAGGTTTGCAGAACATAAAACTGTAACCAGTTTTGGATGTTTGCAACCCACCTTGTTTTTGGCCAAATTTCATTCCCCCACCTACACTAAATTACCTTCCCAAAGCACAGATACTTTGTGAGTGTCACTAAAAATAAAAGCACTTAATTTCATAGGAACTTTTTCTTAAGATGGAAATACATATGAAAACATCCTCTTTAGCATATAAGAACAAATATAAGAACAAAGCTAAAAGAGCAACAATGTTTTTCAAATTTGTTTGATGCTTTTGGTGTTATCTACCAGTAAGTATCCCAAGGTTAGGGGGGTGCAAATGGAAAAACAAGTTCCTCACCCTGTACTCCCTTCAGAATGTGAACTGACAAGACTTGGGTTTCTGTAGTAGAAAGAGAAGGTGATATTCATTCAACTACCTCCAAAGAATTTGAAGAAATTAAAGAAGTTCTCCTAGCAACTGGCACTCTTTTTCCAGACCAGTGGGATAAATTTGATCATATATCGGAACTTCTGTTGCTATAATGCAATAAGAGGAGTAGGGCCAGAATATGAAAGCATCTCTCAAACTCTAGTTAGTTGCACAGAAGCACTTTAGTAAAGACCATAACTTGTAAAGTGTTAGGTCACTCAGTTTACAAGTTTTTTTCTCTCCTGCAACCAGATGTACCACTCCTATGTTGGTTTGTTTCATGAAGCAAGTGAATGCAGCAGTCTGCCAAAGTTTAAACCTTTTAGAGCAGATTTAAATCTGATTAGTGACTGCAAAAACACTTTGACACTAACTTTCTTATACACAAGAATTTTTCTGCTAGACAGAAAATAACCAGACAGCAATTGAAACACTTAAGCTGCGTACACACTTCCAATTTTTATCGTTGGAAATGAACGACGAACGAACAACGAACGATCGATTGGGCAAAAATCGTTCGTAAAAAAAGTAACCAACGACGCCGACGAACGAGGATAGTCGTTGGAAATGAACGACCGGACCGGCGGATCGGATTGGACGACGATCGTTGACCATCTATCGTGTGTACGGTCGTTCATTGATCGTCCATGGTCTGAGCATGCGCAGTGAACGAACGTTCGCTCACTTCCTGTGGTGCACGTCACTTCCTGTATCGTTCAAACGATCGCGTCTATCGTGTGTACAATATCTGCGAACGATCGTGTCGTTATCTGTATGTACAGGATCGGTGCTATACGATCGTTCGCAGATATCATGCAGGATCGTTCGTCGTTCGTTTACCAACGATAATAATTGGAAGTGTGTACGTAGCTTTAGGATGCTTTGATTAAACAGTTAAGGAAAAGATGTTGGGTTGGAGTGGAGCAATATTCCAACCCCATAAAAACCGACTCTGGATAGGTAGGTTTTATGTATGTACTGTATTTGGGTTATTTATTATTATCATAGCCCTTTTTTGCTCAATTTTATTTATAAATCAGATACATTTATTTGTCTTGGGAGCTTTCTCCCAAGAGATGTTATACGTGTAAGTTTTAGTAGAATCAATGTATTATATTGATTTTATGAAATTGGACAGTGCAACATCTATGAATATCAACGGAATAACTGAATACTAATTTAATCAATTAACTCCCTAATATCTGTACTCACATAGTGTGAACTACTACTCATCATTTTTTTTATTATATGTAAATAAACTATCATACATTTGTATCTTTACATTTCATTAAAAGCATTTCTCTATTTGAATAAATGTTTGGAAAATAGTCACGAGGAAATAAGAGTATATTTCCAGCCAGAAGAACAGCAAAAACTAAATTAAAGGATTGTAAGCATACGAGTATAAAAGAACAGTGTTAATTAAGGATTCCTTGTTCTCTTGTGGGTATATTTATAAACAATTCACAAGTGAATAATTCAATGGAAGTTCCTATTTATTTGTGATCTGACTAAATTAAACAACATTCCTGAGTTAGGTGAACAGCTATTTATGTGCTGGGAGCTGTGCGAATTGTGCCAACCTAATAAATGGGAGTGTTGCTGTTGGGCAAATATAGAAAAATCAAATGCTCTTTTAGCAACTTCATTCTTGATGTTCAAGTCAAACCCATTGAAGTCTACAGCAGAAGAATCTTCCATTTAAATAATCAAAAAGTCCTAAAGTATTTTATCTTCTAAATGAACATTATTACAGTAATGAATAATTGATCCCCATTTGCCAGTAACAGAAAATGATCTCCTCTTGTTGGCCTTTATACCGTTTTAGCGAATCCCCTTTAAGGACACTGAATGCGTGTGGCTTTAAAAACTCATTGATAGGTTATTTGTTTTGGTATGTTGTCACTTCAAAAGTCACATCAAGTCACTTTAAGTCACTTCAAGAGTGATGTAACTGATTGGTATATTTATAACCAACATCCAAACAAAAAGAACAACTACAACAATTACATATTTTTGTACAAAGAGGTATATGAATACAAAAATCTTAAATTTGAAAAGAAAGAATTTTGGTGAAATGGGTAAATTCCTAAACAAACTAATTAAAATTTAAGAAAATCAGTAGTCAGTGGGCATTTTTAAAGTTGATCACCCTTAAAACAAGTAGATTAAATGTTATGCAAAGGAGTAAACATAAAAGGAAACCATTATGGTTCAACACAAAGAAAAGTAGGATAAGTAAAGAAAAGGCCAGCATGTAGGAGATACATAAAAACAAAATAAAAATGTTTAAAAAACATACCAAAGGGGACCATACATAATTTAGGTGCTGCAAATGTATAGAAGAAGAAGCAAATTGTTAAACTTGTTAAGACAATTGGTATATCAGAAAAAATAGAAAAAGGTACTTTCTTTTAGGTACTTTCCTTGTAGATCTGAGGATGAAACCCAGCTCTACATCCATGATCCTGAAATCAAGGAACAGTCAAAGGAATGGCGCTACAGCGGGTCCCCGCGGCGGAGGAAGTTCCAAACTCAGAAATCGGCCAAAAAAATCATGGCGTTCGTTTTCTGGGACAAAGATGGTATTCTGTTGGTGGACTAACTACTTCAGGGCTCTAGTATCAGCGGACAGTATTATGCTTTTTTTGCAGGATAATGCACCTGCACACACGTCCAACGTTGTGGCTTCCAAATTGAACACCCTGGATTTCCAATTGGTCCACCATCCCTCCTACTCACCTGACCTGGCCCCTTTGGACCATTATCTGTTCCCAAATTTGAAGAAACACCTGAAGGGGCAACTTTTGAGGACATTTCTGACGTCAAAGATGCTGCTGAGAGCTGGTTTGCGGCCCAACCAAAGGACTTTTATTTGAACGATTTTTATTTGACCAAATGCGTCAGTCTCAGGGGGAATATGTTGAATAAACGTGTTATTCCATAACTCTGGCTCTCTTCTTTCAGGGCAAAGCCAGGAACTTCTCAGCACCCCCTCGTATGTGTGCATGTTCGATGACATGCCATGACATGATGACATGACACACGACAAGATTTGGTGATGTAATTTCTGTTCTGCTTTCAGGAGAGAATGATGTAACTATGAATCTCTAGTGCAATAATCTCCCTGCAGTGATTTCTGCTTTTCTGTCAGCAGACCACCAGTCATTGGTGGGCAGAACAAGGGAGCAAAGTGCCTCTTTACACAAAACAAGATATTATAAGTCGGCAATAGAGAAAAGTGTAGCTGCAGGGAGCCTACAGTTAATACTGGCGTCTAATCCTTTGCTCTGCACTTGCTTTTTTTTTGGGCACAGCTTGAACAAAATATGTCCCCTTTAAGTTTTAAGTTCTGTAAGGTGATCAAAGTGGAACCACAAAAAATGATTAACAGGAATGATTTATAATATATTTAAAATGAGGATGATATGTCCTCTCTGTTCTTTTTAGAATTGGAACTTAAGCAGCTAGATCTACACATCCAAACATGCCAGGTATTGTCAACTATATTTCCATTCTCAACAGACTAAGAGGCAGATTCCTCCCCAAAGAAAGTGCTCTACTAAATACAATCAATGTCCCAATCTCAAAATTTCCTAGTAACTAAAATGAATGTTTTTGTTACATTTTAAAACTTCTCAAACTCTGTTCTCTATTTAAAGTAAATATCACTTTATTGTTTCCACACTTATTATATACTCAACTCCTACTGTTATGATTCTTCCTTCTTTCAGTTAATTCCCTTTATTTCTTTAACATATTCATATGCTAAATCAATATTAGTAGGATCATATCCACTTTTACAAAATCTTTTTTACAGTACGATTGCTTCCTTCTTGAATGTATCATCATCAGTGCACTTCCTCTAATGAACTGTCCCCTGGGGATAGCTCTAATAACGTGTCTAGGTTGACGACTTGTAACTTGTAAAAAGGATTTTTTTTCAACGGGTTTCCTAAATACTTTTGCTGTTCCAATATTCTTTTCTACACCTTATAATTTTGTATATTGAATGTTTGTGCTCCTCAAATGTGATTTTGAAGGTATGTTTCCTGTTGTTTAGGGTGATAGTATGTTAGATGCTTGAAATAACTGGGGAAAGTACTTTGATACTTTTTTTATTTGCACTAAGTTACATTTTTAATAGTAAGTAATAGTTTAATAGTTTAAGTGCTCACCCACTTTTTCTCAGTCCATGCACTACTGACACAAAAATACTGCTTTGTTTAGCATGGTTTATTAAACTGGCAAAGAAGACAACAATCTCAAAGGGAAATAAAACTAACTTAAAAAAAGTGCAATTGCATGCAAAGTGAGATTGGCACTTTTTTTTACATTTTCAGATCTGTGCATTGCGAGATTGGGTGACGTAAGAAGAAGATTGCAGAGGTAGAAAAGAAAGATGGCGGGGCCCATAGACCAGTCTGTGCCGACATGAAGAAGGAAGACGGTACAGCGTAGGTCCTACTGGAAAAGGATCAGCAAGGGATCGGCGGTTTTACATTTATAAAGGTGTTATTTTTTAATTTTTACAGAAAATTCTGCTTTAACTCTATTGTTGTTTGAATAGATAACAGATAATGTGATGTAATTCTTTCTCTACTATAAAAAATAAATTGCTTGTGTAACTCGATAAACCTGATAAAAAGTGAATCCCCCTTTTTCTTCTGCACTTTTAGAAATCTGATTGCCACTTTTGTAATACAATATTCACCAAACGGTAAACATGTTTTGGTCCTTGTGGAGCAGGATCCAAAAAGTGGAAAAAAGTAATGCCTCCAATGTGGTGATCAGAAGCGCCATTTATTTGAATAGAGTAACTTATTACCACATGATCACAACCCTTTGATGCTCTGGAAGATATCAGTGGCAGACCTTAAATGCAGTAGCTGCCCAGTGGTTGCTGTGAACCATATGGATCAGAAAAATACCAAGCCGGGGCCCTCCAGAGTGACTCACAACAGCCTTCACCTTGACATAAGCATCCTCAAAACCCAGGGCCACAAATACTGAACAACAAAGGGATAGGATTAAACACTATGGCATTTGCAATTTTAGAAAATGTTCTCTCAAGTCCTTATAGCCTGACGAGGAGCCATCACTGTAAGGTCTAGATTTTAAGAGTTGTGTTTGGGCGTGGGAATGACAATCTCTCGTGAAGCAATGAACACTGACTGGGACTTCAAGTTCATTTTAAGAAGGTCGCTGTGGGACATTCCTCCACTGCTCAAAAGTCTCATGACATTGCTATTGTACCGGCTTATGGGTATTTGCATGAAAGGGTAACTTACATTGACTGCTGCTGGCTGTGACACTACATGTACTGGGAACTGTGCTGTAGAGGATGGTAGCGTGAAGCTCTGGATAGTGACAGTCACAGTAAGCAAACTTTCATTGCAGCAGCTTACTGGTACTTTTTAAAGTTGCAAACATGGTGTTACAACAGGAATTTTTGTAACATTTAAAGTGTCAGTCAGTCTAACTGTTACTTTACAAATTTGGCAATCTGCACTATAATGCATATAAATAGCAGTTTTTTAAAATGTTGGCAATCTTTACAGCTAATCATTACGTTAATAAATGTGTAGATCTGATGACATGTGACCTCTGACAACTTGATTCACCTAAAAGAGTTGAACTTTAAATAGAAAACACTGGCATGGAAGGCACATGCACATTTCTGACAAATTAGTCTGAAAAGTTCAATAAATTGTCGTTAAAAAGACTTTAATAAGCCCTGATGTGACCGGTACTCTTCTAAGTTCAACATCTATTGACATGATCTCAATGCTAGAATTTCTTAATTGCTGCAACCATCAGAAGGGCTCTTACTTTTCCTGCTGGAAGTTTATTTTATATTCTAAAGAATGTGGTGAAACAGAGATTAGTTCCTGCTGAAAATGACCAAGATTCAATGGAAGTTAGAGGCAGGTACTACCAATTAGGATAAAATGGTAAATTCACTATGCTTTAACAGAAAGATAAGGATGTTTATTTTTTAATGTGATTGTAATTTTGAAAAATATTTGTATATAAATATTATTTATATTATATTTAAAATATTTTTTAAATAAATACTCTTACCCTGGGCTGTTAACTTTGCAAACTGAGCCTATAAAAAGTTAGTGGGAGGTGCAGCTAGTCATGGTCCTCTAAAAACTATTTAGGCAATTTAGGCAACTATTTAGGCAATAGTCCAAAGTCCATTCAAGACATCGATGAAGTTCATATTAAAATGTTTGAATCTGTTAAAATGACAGGTTTAGATCAGAAGTCTTTTGGATCATCATAAAACCAAGAAGCCATGGCTATGCTCCCATATACATTGAGAACACCAGGGAGGGAGGGGAGCAGTGAGAGCACAGGGAGGGAGGGGGAGCTCCTGCAGACCACGGTGCTCTGATGCTTCTGCTTCTGCTGCTGCTGTCATTGCTGCACTATCCCCACTGCTGCTCTCTGTCACTGCCTGGACCCAGCTAGGAGAGGAGATCAGAAAGGTAAGCCATGTGTATTCTCTGCCCAAGCATGGGTTGGCACTCTCTGTCATTGTGCATTGTATGGCAGACACCCAGTGGCATGTGATCTCCAGAGCTCAGCTCATTATTCCCTGGCTGAGGGAAGTTATTGATTGACATGTTTGTGTTGTCTGGATCTGCATGGTGTCCCATGTATGGGCTCTGATGGGACATGTGTGGTGGGAAGCCACCTACCTGTTACTATTGTCACTTCTCCAGAAGTCTATTCTTCATCCAGCTGTCACTTCACACTCCTGATCCACGTGTATGTATGGGGGGAAATGTGAAGATCATTATCTGCTACCATCACTTTGGGATTTCTGTAGACTTACAATGCTTCATCTATTTCTTCCATATAGTTCTGCTTGTCTCATATACATTTTGCTGTGAATCTGACTTTTAAAATCTCACTCTGTCATTTATCTGATTTAGCTGCTAGCTTAATGACAGTGCAGTCATTTTACAAAATATTTACTGCATTTCACATTCACAGATATTTCAATTACTGAAAGACAATTACATTTTACCAAGCTCATCCATGCACTGAAATAGTTGTTTGAAATAATGATGGTTTCTGCCCCCTGCCTGACTTGATGCTCTGAAACACCTGTCATATAGCATCAGTATGGAGTGATAGGCACTATAAACATTTCATACTTAATTCAAAGCACTGAAAATAAAGGGATCTTGTCCTGGGGAAGTGAATAAAAAATGTTATATTATTGGAGTGATTAAGGCTGCATCCATGTGGCCTTTAATTAAACCACATCCACCAATCAAACATGGTGCTCAATTCACAAAACATTGGGATAAAACTCTTTTTTGTAAATGACAGTTATTTTCAATCAGGTCCAATCAGATAAGACAATACCAGTCACATGGCTATAATTAAAGAAGATTATCCTTTGGTAAAGTGTTTGAAATTAACCTTCAAATTTTAATTCACCTTGCTACAATGTTGGTATTATAATCTTTGGTTGGCATTTGTTACTGCACTTGGTTATCCTTTGTAAGGAGTTGTGTTGTGTGTCTTTTACCTGGTGCTAACCATATTGTGAATAATGTCAGAACTGGGTCAATGTGCCCTTAGTGACCCACAGCTTCCGATCCCTTAATTGCATTAGTGCATTAGTTGTAGTGATTACAACGGGAGGTCATTCTGTCCCCTCCTCCACTCAAGCATCAACTTATTATATAATTATTCAACTTTCGTGTTTTTTTTTACTAGAAATCAGTGGTGTAACATTTTTGAATTTGTTTGTTTTGTGGCTGTGAACCAATGTCCTGACAGCATTCATGCTTTTCAGATCACTGTGCTTTACTTATAGTGTTTATACGTTTTGATAGTAAACAGCTTTGACAGGGGAAGTGCATGATCCAGAGATGTGTTTGATGGGGTCAATGCTGAAGCATCTGAAATCTGCAGGATGCCGGCCCACATCAACTGAACCTCACTCAAAAAAGGCACCTTGAAATAATTGACTAAATGCACCTTGCTTTAAGTAAAATGTTCAGAAACATCAAAAGCTATTTATATGTTTGTTTCTGTTCAACTTTTTACAAGTTGTTTGGTGTGTTCATGTATTCTTGAAATGATATATCTATCTATCTATCTATCTATCTATCTATCTATCTATCTATCTATCTATCTATCTTCTATCTATCTATCTATCTATCTATCTATCTATCTATCTATCTATATATCTCTATCTACCTATATATCTTATTATAGTTGGACAACGTATAGGCAAAAGTCTACATCTAAGACAGCTTTTCTTTCTTCTGCACATGCTAGTTTTCGGCTGTCATACTAATCCTATAATTTTTGTAAAATTAGTTAATGAGCTGGAACAAGCACATAGCAAGTGAAGTCAAAGTTTATCACTATTTTGGGTTAGTCACTAAAAATGTTCTGTAGCCACTAGCTTTACATAATGGACAAACCAACTAGCTTGTGAGAAGTAGAGGTCTACACTGGAAACCTTCCGCTTTCCTTGTTTTTTTTTTTCTTTTTTACTGGTTTCTTTTAATACTGCAATGAATATGGTTGTTCTTGGTCAGAACTGTAAAATAACTTTATGAAAGGGTCATTTTTTATCTTGACTCAAAACAAAATGAGCTAAACTTAGCTATGTAGCAGTTGGGCAATGCATAGGTGGAAGACTACAGAGAGAGCTAAGACATGATTTGTTTCTTCTGAACATTCCATTCTCCCGGCTGTCTTACTAATTCTTTTATATTATCATGGGTTAATACGCTGGAACAAGCATATGACACGTGAAGTTAATACTTTCAAAGTTCATCTTTGTTTTGTGTCAGTGACTAAAAATGTCTT
The DNA here is from genome assembly GCF_032062135.1 of Pyxicephalus adspersus. Classification (NCBI taxonomy): domain Eukaryota; kingdom Metazoa; phylum Chordata; class Amphibia; order Anura; family Pyxicephalidae; genus Pyxicephalus; species Pyxicephalus adspersus. Next base: position 108,383,006 of record NC_092862.1, on the reverse strand, counting down.
GAAGCCACTAGACCAACATGATGGTCAGTAGCGCTAGATTTTCAGGTAGAGATCTACTCTGGAAGCCTTCTATTATCCTTAGTACTGATTTCTTTTAATACTGCATTGAATATGGGTGATGTTTTTCAGCCTGGAAACTGTAAAACACCTTTTATGAAAAGGTCATTTTTTATCTAGACTCAAAGCAAAATGTGCTAAACTTACCTGTGTTCCCTGTGGCAGAAAACATAAAGCTGTTGTTTAGTGTCCTTGATGTGAAACAGTGCAGATTTTGTAACTTTCCATTGAAGGTTAAAATGCTTTTTCTATTGAACGGAGACACTGGACATTTAGAGAATACATGCACAAAAACAGTAAAAAATATAACAAAAATGAATATTGTGTTTATGTAAGTCTAAAATATTTTAAAAATACAGGCTTTGGTATATGTTGTATTATTAAACTCAAAATAAATGAATAGACGTCAATTCACATCAAGGCAACTGTACACTTCTGTACTCTTATGGAAAGCTTCTTTACAAGTGCAATTACTATTATCTTATTATATTAGAAAGGTGATTTATTAACAAGATCATTTTCACCATAACATAAAGTATACCACTTAAATTGACCCATGTTTAAAAGTTCTTTAGTGCTGTGCCCAGTGAAGGGACTGTAATGTGGGTTGCAGTTGAAGGTAATGTACCATGCGCTGCTTTTTCATTGTAGGGCATCACACATATATACATATGCTCTATACATTGCATTACCCTGCACTGCAAACAAAAAAAATCATGCATTTACTTTTTTTATCATTTGAAGTACATTGAATATGAATGGGCTGCCCAAACGACATCCCTCAACACATGAAAATGCATATGTATAGGCCATGGACCAGTGTTGCCTACAGACCTGCTCAGTCTAAAATACTGACCTATAGCTTTTTTTAACAAATAGTGTTCATCTTCAAGAGCAGGAAGCAATACATACATTTTTTAGACTACATTGGAAATTGTCTGTTTTAACCCACAGTCATTTCTATTGCATTAAAAAAATGCATGGTAATGTTTAAACGGATTGAAACAAATTTTCACGTCTTTCGATTTTTAGGGGAAATTCATATGTCCAAAAATGGTGTGTGAAAGCAGCCTAAACTAAAAGAATACATGTTTTTATTGCCTATATTCATTATTTTTCTGTGTAGTCAGCAAGGGTGAAGTTTGTTTTTGACAATCCATTTTTAATTGGAAATAGGAATAGGTGGCTCCTAGTAATGAAATTCATGTGTAATTTTTATTTTCCTTAATGCTGAGGTGTTTAGGGGCCCCATGATCTGTTATCTCTATTTTTTACTTTTGCCACTTCCAGCCAAGAGGCCTGTCTGTTATATTGATCATTCCATCCATAAGAGTTGGCGGAACCTGTTCTACCATTCTACAATAAGTATAGGGTTGAGGGCCCAGCAGCTAAATAAATAAATAAACAGTCCTAGAGGCTATGTAGGCCTTCATAATAACATATTGTAATTTGTTCCAAACCCACATGGCTGTCATTTGTCAATGCTACTGACTTCTACTGATGAGAATAGTACTTTAAAAGACAACAGTCCCAAATGGCTTGCATATCAGTTTCTCTTGAGCTGGTTTTGAGCTGTTCTTGTTTACATCTTATTTATTTGTATTGGGAAAAATGCAGTTTAGATTCAGGAGTAAAGGATATAGGAAAGTTACCTAAATGCAAAGTATTTGCGGCTGCAAGGCTGGCAGCCTGCAAGGAGCCTTCTCAAGACCAACTGTGCCAACCATAAAGGTAAGGAAATACACAAACTGTTGCTTCTGTGGTTTTTGGAGTTTTTGAATGTTTTACGTTTAAAGGTTTTATTTTTAAAGGTAGAGTCTAAATGGAAAATTACACCTCAAAATACACAAGTAAATTGAGTAATACAATTTTTTTTGAGGTCAGGTATTGTTGTATTGTACCAGCTTATCTAAGAAACTTTTGTCTGTAGCTTGATGATCCTGGGACATACCTGTTGGTGATGCTGGGACATTCTGCTTACAGCCTTCAATTTTAATGCTAAAATATGCCAGTACTAAGATGTTTCTCATAGCAAACAATTAGTTTGAAATCTTCAAGTTCAATAGAAAAATTGGTTATGTAGGTGTGTTCTTAATATAGGTCTGTGAGTTTTTTGGCATGCTACACCAAACTCATGTTATGGTATATTGAGTAAAGTTTCTGGCTTTTGCAGAATTGCTGCTTTATTGTATAGGCTGAGTAGCTTTGAATACATTATCATGGCTGAAATTTCACTTTAATCTTTATAGTAGTACTCTTTTCTCTTTTCTACTTTACTGTTGTTTGCTGTTGAAATGACAGAGCCTTTTGATAGTTCTGGCCTCTCAAGGACACTTAAAATGTTTTAACTATCATTTTCAGACAGTACATCTGATTTATTAAAGCTCTCCAAAGCTACAGAGAATACACTGTCATCAGTGAAGCTGGGTGATCCAGCAAACCTGGAAGGGATTTCCTGAAAGTCATTTGCTATGTTTGCAAATGTTTTCAATCATGTACCAGATCCATTCCAGGTTTGCTGGATCACCCAGCTTCACTGATGAAAGTGTGTCCTTTCCAGCCTTGGAGAGCTTTAATAAGTCAGGCACGTTGATGTTAACTCTTTTCCATGGCAGACTGGCCAATATACAGACTTGAGCCTAACACTTAAATGGTGGATTTACAGAAAAAGTAATATTCAGCCTGTCCTGTGATCACTTGAAATATCCATTAAGGTTTAGGTAGACAAAGGTCATAATAAAGATTATTCTTTTATTAAATCATCCTCAACATATTTACATCCATTACGTCTATTACATATTACTGACTGAGAGTACCGCTTACAGGCAAATCCTAAGCTTACTCTGGAGCTGTGGGAGCTGTGTTGTTTTTATTTTTTGCTTTTCCTAGTTTGAACTACTCATCAACAACATGAACAGCAAATGACCTATACAGGGACAACAAATAAAACCTTTGTACATTATGTCCAGCAGACGTTGATAGGTACATATGGAAAGTGTAAAAGTTTTATTCTTAAAGCATAATAGTGCTATTTTATAACCATTTATTGGATATTTATTAGCAAGTCATTTCATTAAATTTCAACCAAACTACAAGAAACATAAATACAGTCCAGGGAATCTATGCATACCAAAACACATCCAACAACAAATGATGGTTCGTTCTGAACAGTAGGCACTACTTAGTACTGTCTTCAGAAATCCATGTTAGTTTTCTGGCTGTAGTAAACCTAAATAATTCCTGATAAACAGTACATAAAAGTACAGTCAGTATCAAATAAATCATACATGCATGCACAATACCATTGCTGACTTCATTCTAAAGATTGTATTTATTGGCTTTACTACTTTAAGACACTGACCCAGATCAAGGACACAGTTTAAAAGTCAAAATAAAGTCAGCTTTTGATTTGCATACTAACAGATCAATGACTCCAAAAGTACAGAAGGCACTAGACTAGAATGACAAACATGGTATTAGTATCCTCAAAAGTGGTTTTCTTTAGAGTGTATTCATATACTAAACTTTTTTTTGTTTTGGATAGAATGGAGAAAAGTTAGAACTACCTTTTTCCAAACAGTATGTAGGGGAAAAACTGCCAAGGTGAACAAACAACAATAAAAAGCTGACCCAGGTTCTAATATTCCCTCAATTAAAGTGGAAATTACTTTAAAAATTTAAAAAAATTGTGAGCAGACAGGTTCTTTTGCATATGTTCATTCTGCAATAAAACAAACCTACCTGTCTCCTTGCAATCTTTTCTATAATGTGCAATCCTTGCATAGATGACTGCTAAGAATAAATTCATTCATTCTGGACTGGCCAATCAGGATGGTTGGAGGACTGGGTAACGATGATGGCAGTAGAGCGTGAAGAGGTGAATTAAAAAAATTCTGAAGAGACGGTTTAGATTATTTTAATTGATTGATTTTTTTAAGAGACATCGTCTGTCCCTTCTGCAAAAGAGAACCTACCTTTTTGCAATTTTTGTAATTTTTAGATTTAGTTCTACTTGAACTTAACGCAAGAGTTTTTACCAGACAAGTAGTGAAGGAATCTCTACAATGGGAACACTAATGACAGTTTATCATGACAATTTTTTAATACATCCACATTGGCCAACTAAAAAAGTGAAAACTTAAGACTACCGATAAACTTTGAATAGTTCAGAATTTTTGTATCTGGTACATTAGGTCTCCTAAAAAGCTGAACTCCATCCGAAAATAACAAGCCTAAAGTAGCCAATAAAAATAAAATGAGAAAAACAGCTTTTTGTATTTTTTTTTGCAATTTCAATCAGTGGATTTGACCTATTGTCCGTTTTTCTTTGAAGACATCACCAATCAGAAGGCCACCAGCCACTTCCCTTATACCCAGGTTTTTCTGGGGTCAACTTAGCCTGTGAGAGGACAGTAAAAAAGTGGAAGCAGAAAGGTGATGAACTGAACTCTTCTCTGTCAGTGTGCTTACTCTTCCTATCTGCCTGCTTCCTAGTAGCACTTGCATTGATTGTCTATTGTACTGCTTCTTCCTTTCATACTGAAGCCCTTCTGTACAGAGACTGCAAGATGCCAGTAACTGCCCTGCTTGCATTTCCAAATAATTAACAATTACAGAAAAGTCAAATTTGTGTCTTTTATATTAGAGTTAAAGCAAGCTTCTGTTAAACTAGGATAGGAGAAGTCAATGAGTAATGCACATTCAGCGTTAATGTTGGAAAGTCTTGTAATAAAGATGAACAAAGTTGGGTAAAAATAATTATTTTTTAAACTTATTGCGATTTTGTGCAAAATTTCAGAAAACAAGTCATATAATAATGTTATTTTTTTATTATGTTGGTCTTTTCTTCCTGTAAATGGCATAACTAGGCTAGAGCTGATGGGGTTACCTTTGCCCTTTACCCTTACAAAACAACCCCCCCTCCCCTCTCATTTTGTAACAAAAGTATACAAACCTTGTTTTTTAGATCAAATCTCTGTAGCATTTAATTAACCATAACGTATGTAAAATACCATGAGTAACATAACACCTGTAACAGAAATACCAAATTGGAACAAGGTCAAAAGTTCATGAAGGTGCACCTAAAATTAGCAGTTTGTATTTATGGAGACCACTCTTTTTTGTTAGGTCATCAACTGTCACATATCACCTGGGGGAATATTACACAACTACCTTTCTTAAAGAATCTTGTAAGCTGTTCTTATCTTCCCTTAATGCACACCGTGGGGCTGATTTATTAAAGCTCTCCAAGGCTGGAGAGGATAGACTTTCATCAGTAATGCTGGAATGTATCTGCTCCAGGATTGGAAACATTTGCCAATAAATAGCAAATGGCCATTCCAAGTTTTCTGGATCACCCAGCTTAACTAATGAAAGTGTATCCTCTCCAGAATAGGATAGCTTTATTAAATCAGGCTCACATCTTGAATGGGGTCCTTACCCATTGTTGTTTTAACCAAACTGAACCCTTCATGGACCTTTAAACCCACAAAATGCTGCCATGACAAATAAATACAGCACAAATAGAAAACACTTCCCATTAGGGAGGGTGGGTGAGTGGAGCAGAGCTAGAACATTCCATTCAGCTGACCAACCCCTGAAGTCCCTTCCCCTGTACTTGAATTCACCTGTCAGGTAAACTTTACTAGTCTCTACTGCCCTTTCTCTCAACCCTGTGTCTCATAACCCAGTTTCTTACTTTGTCATGCAGTCACTAATTATTCTTTTTCTTTTACTTGCTCTGGGTCTTTCTGTCTATCTATCCAGAATTTGTAACTTTGTGAAATGACAGCATTTGCACATTTGGCAGCTGGTGACAGTGAGCAGTACTGGTACTGGTACTGGTACTGCTCACTGCCGCCCCCATTCATTCTGTACGGCGCTGCCACCAGGAGAAGCTACATGCAGTTCCCTAGTATGAAGAAGCTGTAAACACAACACAACCTCATGGCCATTGTGCTTATAGCCTTACACATACACATTATTGAAACATAAATGTATATATCTAAAGCTTACAGACAGTACCCCAGTCACAAAGATATAAAGCTCTAAGTGTACATAATACATAGAAAAAATACAAAAAAGGCATTTGTGAGTATTGTGGGTATGTGACGTAGCAAAAGGATTTGTGTGTATTTATTGATTATCAATTTTTAAAGGAACATTGTAGAAAAATACAAAAATACATTTGTTTCTTATAAACACTCACAAATCCTTTTGCTATGTCTACATAAACTGAAACTGATGGTAAGATATCAGCAATCCATAGAGAGTGACTACATGTAATTATTATTCTAAAAGGCAGCGCATATTTTGCTTCCTTAGTAAAAGTTTTCTGTTCATTTTGTTCGCCTTTAACACAGCGAGTATTTCCAACATTAATGCTGAATGTGCATTTCTCATTGACTTCTCCCATTGCGTAGTGTCCTGCTTGTTAGCAGCGAAGTAGAACGCCCACCCTTAATGCATTGCAGTCTATACATCGCTCAAATGAAGTTTCAATGAACCTTTAAACAGAATTAAATGAATTGTGTAACTGCTGAACAGTGCTAAAGTACTGTTGTGCGGCTATAAAATAATCAGCTAAAAATAGAGAAAAGTGTTATAACAAGAAAATTAAGGCCTTAAAGGATCGTCTGTAATGAACATAAAGCAATTGATGGTATGATAGAGTAATTATTTTCGTATTTACATCATTAACGATTGTAATTTAACGTTAATGTCTTGGTATTTTATGCTTTCTCATTTGCAGACAAAAGCACATCTGAGACATCATCAGGGAGTAATTTGGTAATATAAAGTCATGAATAGAAACACTAAACTATGCTCAGAACTCTGACAAGCACAGTGCTGCAGAATAACCTCATTTTCTGTTTATTATCTGCCTTTATAATTCTGTTTACCATCGTTGGAATTAATGGCTAGATAAAATGTATGCAGCGTTCTTCCTAACCCAACATACCGTTGTGATGTTAAACTATTCTAGGTATAGAAAAGGAATAAAAAAAAGCTAAAACAACAACTATAATAATAGATACACCAGCAAGATCTAAACTATCCCTTTAATAATTTCTTTAAATAGGCGCAAAGTGAATCAGATCAGCTTCAGGCAGCCCCTCTATAAGCCCTTTGAAGACTTTTTTTGTCTGTGAGGCGTACATCCCTCTCTGAATACGAGAGAATCCTTTCTATCCCTTTTGCACATTTGGGACTTCAGAATATGTTTGTTATGCAATGAAAGGCAAAGCAGATGAACTGTGCAGGGAAAAGAGGATCAAATCGACCCAGATCAAAAATGGTAATTTATCTACATTTTTTTGTTTTATCCTAATCCGATTGTGTCACGTGGATCTTCAGTCGAGAAGTGACGCGCAAAACCTGCATGGCATGAATGTTAAAAAATGTTTTCCCTCTGAAATATGTGTTTTACTTCTTTTTATTCTGGCTTGGAAGAGGGTACAAGATTAACATTTTTGAGACAGAAGACACAGACTCCTGAGATGAAATTAAATGCAGAATTCAATTATTAAAATATGGCGTATTTGGTTAATCTTTGACACAGCAGAGCTTTAACTTTGTATTTGCAGTGGCAAGAAGGGCGCATTGTGGGCATGGGTAATAATTAACATGGCTTGCTTCCACTGCTCTGACAGAACGTATTACCTTCATTTTCTTAAACTACAAACACAGTAATGATTCTGGTGGAAGGTTTTAGAATACACAATGTACCTGCAAGACTTTATTGGCTCCAACCAACGCTGCATACAATGGCGAGTTCTTTATTTCAGATGATTTAATTATAAATTGGATCATTTTAAAAATGTGCAATTGTTACCTTAATATAGCCAATTACTGTTTTATTTTTTAAACAAGTTAATGTAAGGTCTGGGTCTGATAAATTTTGCATCTGAGCCCAACTGCCTTGGATGCATAATGCTAACTGTTTGCATAACTTTCATAGAACATTATGGGAGCAATTTTTATTTTCTTGCTTCCCACATCTTTAGCTTTAACTAGTTGAGAAAACTCAAAACCTTGTCCATGCAGCAGGCAACAAAAGCAATGAAAACATACATTTCCTGTGACCTGAATTTACTTATGAAGTATTTTGCTATTTTAGCTTATGTACATTTATAGGCAAACTTATTAAATTTATATTTAGTCAGGAACACTTTCATGCTTTACAGATGTTAAAATTAGACTGTGAGCAGCTAGCATAAATTTGGTTTAGCAGAAAATGGATTTATAAATGACAATTGGATTATGTTATATTGCCATTTTTACTCACCAGTAGTGCATGGTGGAGTTCCTTTTAAGGTCTTGAAACATCAGGTACATGCTTTACTATGGAAAATAAAATGTATATTACATAAAAAAACAAGTTAATACACCTTGAAGATATTTGAACTTAGTATATATATAAATTATATTTTTGTGGGAACTGATGTTGTTTGATGTAGCATAGCTGCATTTAGCGTAAAAAGCATCTAATATGTAACAACAGATATTTCAGGAAAATAATACAAATATTATAAATATAATTCATAATTATATTTTCATACAATTTTAGACAATTTTATAAAATATTGGTTAGTTTGATCAAAAGTTCTAGCGTTTTTTTTTTTTTTTTAGTGGGGTATTTTTCTTCACTACCTTTGTGATCACCTGAAAAGGCAATGAGGGGATCTCTCTAGCAGGGATACACCTTGCAATAAATACCAGAGCATCTTTCATATTTATTGATTTATTTGCTGTCTGTGTCTTTCCTAATAGGTGATTTATGGATGTTTTTTAGATATACGTGTAAATAAAAGGGAAGTTATGATCTGTGTTATTGTTCTAAAACCTTTGTTTCTGTTTTAAGTTTTGTAGTTATTGATACTCAGGAGACTCCTGTGTGCTTATTACACATGGAGATTTTTCTTCCTGCTTTGCAGTGTCACACAGTGTCAAATCAAATGTATGTCAAAGATATTACCTATTATACAAGTTGGGTGATTGTTTTTTGAAGTTGGGTGAACATACTTTGAAGTCAAATGTACTAGGAGAGTTCGATCTTAAGAAATAAAGTGAGCCTAGAAATACTGCTTTGATCCTTACAGTGGATGTGTAGTCGCCCTTGTTCTGAGCATACCTGCATGGCTGGGGTGCTGAACTTGTTTTTCTTTTTTTACTGTTAAAATTTTTATTTAAATGCCATTATCCCTAGTGTATGAACACTTTCAGCTTCACGGAAAGCAATTGTCAGCAAGTGAATGAATGGATTCTTCTAATTTAACAAGATTTTCCCAAAACATTCCCACAACAGTTCATCCAAGTTAAAAAGAGCTGGTGCTATACTTTCAACACTTACATACAGTTGTTCCCACTAATATAGGAAACAAATGCTGATTCAGCTTTCTATAGTGATAGGTACATTTAAATAGCAAATTATTTTATACATTTGTGAAGTTGTGACAGTTGTGAGAAAATAGATTATTATAAGAAGAACGGCAGGGGCTTGGGTGTGCTGTTGTTAAGAGGGTGTCTTAAACCTTCAGTATCTTTTTGCCTATGGCTAAGTTCAGATAGACAATGATGTTATCATTTCCTTGTATCTGAGAACTCTACAGCAGCTCACCCGGGGCCACCCAAAGGGAATAAATTGGAGTGGTAGTTGACAGTTGAGAACTGCTAACTGTCAAGTGTTCAAATGTTGGGTCAGTAAGAACCAACATTAGGTGGCAGCTGCTGAATGGCTAATGTGGTGCCGAAAATTGGAAACCACTCTACTCACTACCCATCAGTTTGTGATACAGGCTGCTTTTAAAATAAAGCAGTTAGTTAATTACCTTTTTTGTATAAAAGGATTTTTTGTTTTACATTTTTTTATTATACCGTTATATTGCTTTAGGGTTATGTAGCAAAAAATAGCTTTTCCCAGAAAAAGAGTTATTGACTAGATCTGATTGACTGAACTGTGCCGAATATTTGCCTACAGCTGGAACAGGTTTTGATTAAGATTCACTCCAATATAGTAGTACATTGGCTTTGGGTATGATTGGTTTTGCGTGTTGGGTTAATGAAAAATAAATGTAAAGAACAAAATAAATCCATTGCATAGATCTTTAGGGCACTAGGCCAACCAAAGGGAGACCAGCAGAGAAGTTATCAATATACCATAAATGACATGCGTCTTTTTGATATGATTTAGATTGTTGGAAACCTACTAAAGCTAGGTATGTCTTCATAAAAATTATTAGCTGAATTATAAAAAAAAAACTAGCAATGTTTTCTGAAATACTCTTGATATCAGCCCCCTGTACAACTATGCACGGCAGCTCCCACACAGGTCAAAGTAAATTTATCATCATAGTTCCCACAACTGAAAATGAAAAAAGTAAAACATTTTGTATCATCTGCATAGGAACAGTTAAAAAAACCCAAATGGCAACATTTAATTCAGTGACAAAGAGGATTGTCCTTTTTTCATAGAGGAATGACCTGACAGCAGTTTTTACCTTTACATATTGTATTCAAAGCTTAAAAAAGTTTACACTTTAGATGTAGATTTTAAGTTGATAAAAGCCTCCTGTACTCTATTTACTCTACTTGTATTTACTTTCCATTCTCCCATGGTTCACTTTTCATGCTAGAAAAGCAGTCTAGCACCTCTCGATTTAATTAGAAAGCTGCAGGGTTTCAGGCTGTTGAGACAATGTACTTTTACTTAATGAAACTGCCCCGAACAGCTTGAAATGCTGCTGTTCTGAAAAATGGGGTTCAGGGAATATTTAACAGAGATCACACAACCATTTAATCAGTGTACCATTTTTCCAGATGCTCCTGATCACCTCGCCTTGGAGTCTTGCTCTGCAGTGATTTAGTTTTATAAAGTAGTAAGATGCATTTAAAGAGAAACTTTATTCGTGAAGCTGAATTAAAGTGTTGTCTTATCACATCTTTCTCAATACAGCATACTAGTGAGCCAGTGGTTTACAAAAGAAATAGAGATGACTGGTGAGGTTGTGGAGCATTACTTCTTCCTCATACCTTGGAAAAATGTCCTGGGTCACAATAATACTGTGGCATCTCCTCAAATACAGGTTTATTTAGAAGGTACTCCACTACTAGGAGTTGTCCTGGAGCCACTACCGTTCAGAACTTTGGAAGCCTTACAAAAGTTAATGTTCACTGAGCATAGTAAAACATGTAAATCTTTGTTTACTAAATAAACCAAATTATCTGCCAGAAAAAGCCTTTTTTTTGTTTGAATATTTTTATTGAATTTTCAAGAATATACAAAAAAAACACAAAAATGACATAATCTAAAAAAAAAAAAAAAAAAAAAAAAAAAGAAAAAGGAGGTACATTAGTCTGACAATATCATAAAAATTTACAGTAAGTTATAAAAAAGCCTTTTTTTAAAATAATTTAACCCCCAAAATGCATTACATTTTTTTGCATGGAAATTTATTTTACATTGTAGGCCTATAATTCTTAGGCATAATTCACACAAATATGTCCAATATTTAATAAACTTAGCAAAAAAAACTATAATTGAAACACAAAAATTTGTTAAAAAAAACAATATGGAAACCTGCATATAACTGTAGAGTGACATGTATAATATATACATAATATAATTATACATATATAAAGATTTCTTTGTATTAGACTCAATACAGCTATTATGTATTGAATCCAATATAAAATTATTTGAATTTTCCACCGCTCCTCCCGCCCGCACCAACATCACCGGAAAACCCCGGAGAACGTCTCTGCACTCGCCAGCTGAAAATCGAAGGTCCTGAGGACCTGCGGGGACCAGCAGGACACTGGGGGATGCCAACGAAACAAGGCAAGTGTTTTTTTTTTAATGTTTTTAGCGACCCCGAGTGTGACTCGAGATTACTGTTTTTAGCATGTAAAATCCACCCCAAATCACCCTGGGGATTACCGCTAGGAGGGTTAAAATAACAACAGGCTTATACTACTCACTATTATTTACTTAACATAGGTTAATATACACTTTTCTAAGTAAACAGCATTTAGTAAATAATATTGTGTTTAGCACTCTGGCCCTTCCGGCGTTGAGTCCCAGGATCAAGTCTTGACCTTTACATTATCTGCACAGAGTTAGCAGGTTCTCCCCATGTTTGCAGTTTCCTCCGGGTACTCCGGTTTCCTTACACATTTCCAAAAACATGCGATTAGGTTAATTGGCCTCCCCCTAAAATTGACCTTACACTGTGTTAATGACATATGAGTATACCATTAGATTGTGAGCCCCTTTGAGGAACAACTAGTGACATGAATATTAGCTTTGTAAAGCTCTGCTTAATATGTGGGCTCTATATAAATACTGTGTAATAATAATGTAGTGGCTAGCCTTAAACATGTATAACAGAGTTACAGAATTCTCTTAAAAAACTGTAAAGACAAAGACATGTTCACTTCAATAATCCAATTCTCTGGCACACTTTAGCCCTAACTCTCAAAGATAGCACCCCATGATAAGGACTATTAACAAAAAAAAGTGCTAGGTATTTTCAAATACCAGTGATATGATGAGAAATAGTTACAATACAGTAGTAGATAGTCCAAGCCACCATTTATCCAGGTCTTGATGTATGCAGTAGTTGTTAGGTATAATAAACTGGACATTGTTAAAGGAATGTTGTAGTTTTTCCAAGTCAGCTAACAGCTACTAGATACACCATGACTTGGATAAAGGAGAACCTTTACAAGTTGCGCCTTACACAGGATAGGAAATACCTTTAGTTTCACAATAGCTAGTCTAGGTAAATGTGTCTTCTACTAGGTATACAATGATCTGGATTAATGAGAGCTTTCACTGACCTTCCTAATCTTGTGTCATATATTTATGTAGAGAAAACTTTTGTTTTTAGTATTTGGTAATATAGAAAAGGTTTATAACTTTTAGTTTTTTGCTTTCTGTATGCAATTGGGCAATTTTCATTAATTTCAACAGGAAGTAAGGAACTTTTCCTAACTGAGAGGATGTAATCTGTTAGAGAATTACCCCCATAACGTTTCTTCTTTGCTAGATTTCCCCTTATCCTTATCTCACTTTCTTTCTAGATGCCAGTACAAATAGATGAGTGATTCCCCCCAAATAGAATCATAGGCTGCAAAAATGTGCAAATTTATTCTTTACATTCTCTGTCCAAAACTTTAAAGTTTTATAAATCAAGCCTTTTTATGTGGTGCTTTCCTTTAGCCTGGTTCAGATACTGTTGCTGTCATGAAACGGCCAGATAACTGTGTTTGGCTCCCAAACAATAGTTTCTAACCCTTCCCTGCTATGTACTAGGATGACAAGGTCTACTTTAAATAGAGAAAAGAGTCCTAGGGATGTCCAGAATCTATTAGGTTGAATTAGATTAATATGAGAACTGACAGATTAATCTTCACAGGCTTCATGTTAAAAAAAAAAAAAAAAAAATCTTCAGTTTATAGCTTCTGCGGGGGTCTTCATTTTGACCAGTAAGGGATGTCTTGTACGTGTCTTCCTTATCTAAAGCAGTCTTTCATCAACTCCTACATGGTTTAAAAGAGGTTTACAGAGCGTATCCCACTAAAAGTAATTTCTCCCAAAACCATTCCTGTTATATTTCAATAATAATTTTCAGCTGTTGGTCTAGCATGTTCCTTCCACGCTAGTTAAAGCTTTATCTTGCAATAAAATTATATAGCCAGCTTCTACTGTGCATCATTTTCCAGAACAGCTCAAAGCTTTTAAAATTAATTTTTTAAGCATTATGTAATGAGTTAAAAATTCTGTTCCATATACCTGATAAAGACCTTGTTAAAAGGTCAGTCTACTTAAAACTGATATTTGAGGTATAGGTTACAGTGTTCAACCCAGAATTTCTTTCAACCTGGGTGGGAGAAAAAATTGAAGGTGGGTGGTGGCCCTGTATTGTGACCCAATTTATCAGTAACCACCCAAAAACAGCCTGTGGTTACTGAGAAGTGCCGGGTGGTGCTTCCAGCCTAAAGGGGCTGGGTTGAACACTGGATAAGGCTGGAAGGCTTAGCCTGACTTCTGATATTTCCTATTCGGGTCGTACAATGGTTCAAACAGGCATGACCAGGTAAACAATCCATACACAGCAGTGTTTCTCATCGGTGGAACCCTAAGGTTTTTCCAGAGGTTGCTGGCGGTTAATTGAGCAATGAGCAATATGTGACTCCCAGGTTAGTTTGCCAATGACTATGTGTAAAGGGTGCTCAATGACCAGCAATACAAGAGGCATTCCTTCCAATGGCCCACAAGCTAATATACTGTGAGCTGTGGATATAGTAAAAGCAGGGGTTCTCTAAAGACCTAAACGTTATTTCAAGTGTTCCTGCATGTTAAAAAAGAAAGACTGGCTTACACTGAGAAAGACGGGGAACCTGTTGAAGATGTTTCTTGCTACCCCAAGTGTTCGGTAGCTAGTGCTGAAAGTTTCTAACTGCCGGGTCAACAATGAATTAGTAAAGAGAGAGAACTATACAGCTGGCTACCTCCAGGGGAAAAAATGAATCTCACATTTTCTCTGTGAAAGTTCTTTTTACAATATAAATTGATAACAGTATTCTGCTTTCATTATTTTGCATACATGTGTTCTGCTTCCTCCAAGTGGAGATCCTAATTTCCACTAGGATATCATTTTGACATGGACACAAAAGCCATCAACTGAAAAAAAAGCAGCCTTAGTAATCAGGTTTTCCTTTTCATGTTTGAGCCAGATAAGCATATTGCATGTCACCTGTGCTCTGTGTTGTTAATCGGTCTCTCTGAATGCTTGTAGTTACCATATGGTGGCTTTATCCTAATTACGCCTTTGCGTTGCTTTAATTTTTCAGGTTAAAAGACCTATAGCAATGGAAAGAATTATTAAGAATCAGAGTATTACCTTCACTTTGAGAAGTGTGGTTTCAAGAAATATTATGATTTTTACTCTCAGGGCTCTGTTAACAGTATGAGACCTTGCTTGAAAAAAACAATTCTTCCGTGATAAATTTAAGAGATTAAAGCAGCTGTAAACTTTTCTCTATACAAAACTATATTATCAGCCATCACTGCTTCTTTCATGGCACATAAAATCATGTAGTCCAACACTCTTCAAGTTTTTTTTATTTCTTTTCTGTTGTGATTAAAAAAACAATTTGGGATACCCAAAATCCAAATGAAAGAAATTTAATGGCATCAATTTTAGAACCATTTTATAAAAAAAAAAAAAAAATGCATTTGTTAACATCCAAAACGAGTATTGGATAAATAAAAGTTTTAGTATCATCTTTCTGGTGTATTCTTGTATTATTTGGTTGTTAATAAAAGTATGATGTTTTAATGAAATTGTTCTCAAACTGATGCCATTAAATCTCTTTCTTTAGGAATTTAGGTAACCCAATTGTTTTTTCATTCAAAGTATATGTTTGTGAGAAGACATCGCCAATCTGATACTATTCCCAAGTGTATTTATCTTCAATACTCCACATTCTTTTGTGTTGTGGTCATGGGACCACTTTTCTCCCTTTGATGTCTAAGCTCCGAGGGTAGAGGCAGCAGAGATTCTAAATGGCATTACAAACCCTAGGAATTACTGACAACCTATCTCATCCATTGTCAATCAGGCTGGGTGGTGGTGGAGTGTCAGCCTGATGATGGTGCAGGCTGACGACAAGTATAGATGCAAACATAACCCAGAAATTTTTTGGGGGAAATGTGGGATAAAATTGTAGACTATTGTCAACTTTGTAAACCCCCTAAAACAGCCAGATGGTTACTGAAGAGTGCTGGGTGGTGTGCCTGGTGGAAAACTGAAACTGTCCATGCTACTGTGAATATGCCTCTATGTTCAGCACGGCCAGAAAACAACCTGGAGCCCTGGATTTTGAAGTGAACTAGCAGGATCACCAGGTTTTAAGTGTGATTTGCCATTGATGCATACATAGAACTAAGTATTGCAATGAATGTGGGGCACAGAAGAAAATATATAGTCCTTATATTTAGGTTTGCATATGTGGCATATTAAAGTAGACTTTGCACTAAAATACAAGGTCCACATCCACTGCTCTCCAAATTACCTATGTAAAATTTCTGACTTTACTCCAAGGTTTCTGACCTTGCAGAATCCTGGTAAAGTTCAATTTTACCAAGAACAAACTTTTTTGAGCTTTCCGTGATCCTTCTGTGAGGCCCAGGAATGAAACCTGGAAATGAAGTGAATATTTTTTATTACATTTTCTTTCAGTTTGTTTTCAATGGTGCATTCAATAAGACGACCTTCCATTAGTGCAAGATCCACTTAGTATTTTTTTGAAAAAGAACATAGATAAACATACAGTTTTGTGTAAAGATTTACTAAATTATATAACAAATTAATAACACATCTGGTCCCAGGATGTTTTCTACTTCACTGCAAGCTCTGTAACAAAACAATGCTAATAACATTTAAAATTACTTGTAATAGTTGGTAAAGGTTTTTTTTGCTGCACTGGATTCCCCTCATTGTGAAGTCTCCAGAATGAAAGCATATCATAATGATAATTTCAGAATGGGAATACTTGGGATACATACAGTATACTTCAGTTATTGAGCTGTAATTGGTTAATTTATTCTATTATTCATTCATCCACATGGCAAATATTCTAATAGGCCTGCATTACAGATGAGATGGCACATGGCAAAGAGGACACAATATGATTTTTTATATTTTTTATTTATTCAAATAGTAAAAAGTAAGTAAAAATGTAGAAATAATTTAAATTACTTATATATATTTCATGCCAAAATATAAGCATTCCATATGCATGCAATAGTTGTTTGTACAGTATGTAGGTTTATTATTTTTGCTTTGGGTTTGTTTCTGCTGCACCCGGCAAAGAACATCAGTTTGCTGTCAACTGCACAGTTTCATACTGCTGGTCCTATAAGAGCCATAATACAGAAGATCCACATGCTCCTAGCTCTATTGATAGGGTGGCAGGAGACTCCATGACAGATGTACAGAGTTAGTTCCAATGTGCTAAGGGCCATGTTTTTTAAATGCTAATTCAAAATGAAAAGACAACTAAAACAGATTGGTATACAAGGTTTACATTCACATATTGTATCTTCCAGCCACCAACCATCCCGATCAAGGGTCAAATCTGGTTTGCTCATTGCTCATGTGATGACCATCTATAGTGTTCTATCTAAATAAACACATTTTCATGTCAGGAATGTATTGTAGCTGTCTGTATAGATGGAGTTTTGCCTGACTAGTACATTCTGTGCTTCTAAGTTTTCTGCATTGCCTTCTATAGCTCTAAAAGATTTGTAGAAGAGATTGTACTATGCCTTTGATGTGAAGTGGATGCAGGGAACAAATCTAATCAGGTTACAAGCATTTAGAGTGAAACTAAAATGTGGAGATTTATTCCCCAGACTGTACAGTTGCTGCAGTACTGTCATTGCAGCCCTCTGCTGTGGAATTGCAAGCTGCTTCAGTCTAATTGTATTTTTGTAGTGCATGTTACTAGAATATAATTTAACATAATTCAATATAATGTATAACAATGCACATTAATAGGAATTGAACGTCATTATAGATAACTGCATTTAAAGGAAATGACATATTATTTCAAATAATCCAAATCAATTTAAAGCGGTTTTGTAGATTACTTCAAGGACAGTGAGGAAAGGAGAAGCTGAATCATAAATTTATATAAAACTTTTAGACTGTGGGGGCATCTGGCACACAGCAAAATTTTTTTTTGTCGAAATGAGATTAAAAAATGTATATAAGTAAACAGTTAGATGTTGCCTATTTGCCAGTCTAAAACGCCTATAGTAATGACATAAGGAAAATAGTTGAAGCAGTCCACATGCACAGCAGTCGTCCCCAATTGGTAGTTCATCAATCCACCAAGACGGGTACTGGATCCCTCAGTTCTAGACTTTGTCACTAAAAGTAAATTGCAGGTATGGTCGCATTGCTCTAATTCAGTGCTAGTGTTCACAAACAATGGTTAGAATAGTATTTGTTATGCCTTTTTAACAAAACACTGGTCAAAAGAAAGCAAGCACTCTTATTCACTATAATATTTCAATATTATACATAACACAATGTTTTATTGTAGGTAAAAAAAATCGCATACAGTGCCATAAATGGAGTATTATTAATCAGATTGATATACAGTGACAGAGGGTCTCACTACGGTTATGTTCATACTGCCTTCCTCATTTCAGTTAACCAACAAGTAGCCTCATGGAGAATGAATGGGGCTGCAGAAGTTGGTTCTTTAAACAACAGTGATGTGAGTGACCTAGTGGCTCTCAAGGCCACAATGCCAGGAACCAAATGCGGTCTCCTGATCCTAAGTCAGGTCTAAACCTACCCTAAGAGCATTTGTGTGGAGATAGAGTTGAGGCTACACTATCCATAACGAAGCAGGATCTATTCTTGACAAACCATGCAATGAAAAATTAGCATGCTCGTGTGGAAATGTGGGAATAACTCCCATACATTACCAAAACGACCCTCAGCTCTTGGAAAACTTATGGTTCAGCCACGAGTCTATCTTTCATCTCTCTGGTTGGGTTAATCGAAACAACTGTCGAATTTGGGGAAAATTAAACCCAGCCGTAATTCTTGAGCATGAAAAAGATTATTAGAAGCTGGTGGTTTGGTGTTCAATGTCTAGCACTGAGCTGATGGGACCATTTTTCTTCCGCAATGTATCCAGTAACACATCCACTGTTACAGGGGAAAATTACCTGGAGATGCTGCAGAAGTTTGCTGTGCCTCAACTTCAGGCGTGCAGTTTTTTCAAGAAGACAGAGCCCTTCCCCACTTTGCCACGTAAGTCAGAGATTTCCTGAACATCAAGTTTCTTGACCGATTTATCGGTCCACGCTCCCCTGACCTTATTTATACCTTGTGACTTTTTTTTGTGGGGCTAAATGAAAAGCAAGGTCTATGCCACTAAGCCCTGTAACCTTTCACAGCTTGAGGAAAGAATCTGCAGGGCCCGCAGCGAGTTCAGGAAAGAGATGCTACAAAACGTCAGAGAAGCTTCTGAAGGTAGTTGAAAGTTGTCGCAAATGGAGGCGCTCATGTGGAGGTAAACAGTTAGTCTAGGCATTTGAACGTGATGGCAAGTAAAACTGCAACAGCAACTTTGTTGATGGTAAAAATTTTAATAAACTCAGTTTCTAATTCATAGGAATTTTTAGGAATTCATTAAAAGTGTATAGTGACTTTTGGGGCACCCTGTACATTAACTGATGCAATTCCCAAATTTTTTTTGTCTGGTTACCAATATCTTAGATGTATTTATAGGTTATCTGAGGGACATATTTGTAGCTGTAGGGGGTTTCTGTAGGGCTTTAGAGCTCAAAGAGATCCCTCCAGGGGGCAACATACAGTATAAGCTACTATATTGTGTTATATAATAGGAAATGATTGAAAACCCTGGCAGATTTTTATTTTGGTTGCTGTTTATGTTTGGTTGATGTAATTTCACCCAATTTCCTGTACTCTAGATATGATAGTAATTGAGCGGAAATCATGTTAAAGTAAAAGGAAATTCTTTTCTTGGATGGATTACAATTTAAAATATGAGGGATTTCCCCTCACCTCCTGAGCACAACAGTTATATTTTTTATTTCACATCAACTTTTATCCTACTGGAAATGGTCACCAGGACATATAGGGCCTGATTTATTAAAGCTCTCAAAGGTTGGAGAACATACTTTTTATCAGTGAAGCTGGGTAATCCAACAAACCTGGAATGGATCTGGTCTAGCATTGAAAACATTTGCCAACAAATAGCAAATGACTTAAGCAATCAATTCCAGGTTTGCTAGATCACCTAGCTTCACTGATAAAAGTGTATCCTCTCCAGCCTTGAAGAAATGTAATAAATCAGGCTCATAGAGAGGATAAATTATCATATTAAGGGGACAATAACAAATATGTAATTAATGATTGAACCTCCAATTACCTAATATATGGCATAACAAGTACAAATAAACTAAACCTACTAGTGGGATGTGGTCTTCTTTATTTACCCTCTAGGTATTGATAACCCTCTGATTATGCCTAGCTAAAAGACCCTTCTTTCTTTTAGGTTTTATTATATGACTAAATTATATATATCTTTCATTCACTTTATAGACAAATGCAATATATAAAAATATATGCTTGTTCTTTGTATCTAAACTGATGCATTTGTTTGACCTTTTATCCTAAAAAAATATATTTTCAGCAGAATGACAGTCTGCCATTGTGAGGAAAACACTTTAAGGTCTATTGGAAAAAGATGTTAAAGATGAGAGAATTGTCGGGACATATCCGGCTATTGATAGCCATCCAGGGGCTTTACATTATTGTGTTTGCTTGTTTTGTCCTTTTAGTAATTAAATTATGTCTTGGTCATTATTGTCCCTTGTCTGATTTATTTTCACTTTTCAAAATAAGATTATCTCTGCCTTATGAAAGACAATAACACTTGCCAGCCTCTCATTTCTCCCGCTGAAAAAACATTTTTAAATAGCTGGAATCTGTTCTAAAATATCTTTTTTTACTACAATAAAAGTGAAAAGGGTCCTGTGAGGTGTAGAAGAAAAATAGAGAATTGTTTGAATGTGTTTCTTTAGGTAAAATCAGGAATGCACTTGTGTAGACAAAGAATAATGTAGAATGTTAATTGATAAAGGAAGAACATATTTTATTATTTTAGAGAGTATAACAGTATTACAAGACTTCTGAAATCATTTAGAATATTACAAATGTAACTGATGCACAAAAAATAACTGACTTGTGACTGTATTGGGTCTATAGTTATAATATATTGTTACATAGGTTGTAAAAAGACATCAAAGTCCATTAAACTCAACCACTAGGGAAAAACATGCATATTACAGGTATGACCAAGCCATATATACATATTTGATCAAGAGGAAGGCAAAAAAGCTCCTATAATCATGGGTCAATTTACTGCAACAGGAAAAAATTCCTTCCTGATCCCAGGAGGCAATCGGATGTTCCTTGGATCAACAGTCTCAGGTGTCATTCCTTTTAAATTTTATTATTCTAGAAAACCATCTAGTGTTTTCCTAAAGTAATCTATAGAACATTCTTAAACCACTTCTTGAGAATTTCGCATTTTTTACAGACCTTACTGTGAAGAATGCCTTCCTGATGTTGATATTTAACTTCTTTCCTCCAATGAAAAAAGTGTCCCCTTGTCCTTTGTAGTGACATTGAATATATTTTAGGAATATATTTAAAAAAAGGGTCAGGGAGGCAAGTATGGGCCATTTACCATTCAAATGAATGGGAGTGGATACAGATAATTGTTTTGCGCGTGAACACGCAGTTGTTTGAAGATTTTGCGCTGCAGCCAATTCTGGTTGCCTAAAGTGTGGTTTGCCACTCTTGGGAGTCCAGCAGCAGTTTGCTATGGATGTTAAAGACCCCTTTATAGTTACACTGAAATTTGTGGTACTGGCTAACAGAAGAAATAACTTTTAATAACATGTATTTGTTAATTAACTTTGATTTGCTTTATTTGTTAATATACACTGTACCTACCTTAAAATACCCTAAAACATATTTACATGTGGTGACTTAATGCATCTGAATAGGTGCCAGTTCACCACTACAAACCTAAAAATACACCAGCACTAATTCTCTGAATACAGTGTTGTTTCTTTAGTCCATTTGTGTGCTATTCAAAATAAATTAAACCAATGCAAAAACACATGCATGGTATTTTACCATACATTGCATTAATGGTTGTTACTGCAACACATAGGTGTGACGCCAGCCTTAGTTCCTGGCATTTTACCATTCATAATCCTTTTTTTCCTTTTTATACATGTCATTTGTTTTTTTCTCACTAATGAAATCCCTGAAAGATATAAAAAGCTAAGAAAGGATTCTTTTTTATGCAAAATGTTGACGCTTGAAGGAAAACACTGAGTAGGAAGTAAAATCAGTGCATTTTCTGCCATTTTCCTATGATACCCTCCACACATATTAATCTTTGTTTTTAAAGTACTTCAAGCAGGGGCTTCTGTCTTTTGTAGTTATTTTGCGTTTCCAATTGAAGTAAATTAAAGGGGTGACTAACAAGTTTTTATTATCATGTATTTATATAGCTCCATTATATTCTGCAGTGTTTCACAGTGTTCATGGTCATTGTTCATTGTCATGTCACTGTTGTTTGGAAGATCTTAGATGTTTTGTCCCTACAATACTAGTTGTCTAATGTTCCTAATATAGTCTAGGATCTATTTGGGAGAAATCTAGCACTAAGCTTTTGGAATGTTGCATGCCCACAGAAAACCTATGCATACAAAGGAATTACTTGCAACTCCATGTAGATAAATCTCCTGGACAAAATTCTGACCTGAAAACATCACCTAGCCACCATTCCTCCCATAAAGATGTGTCCTAACAAACATTGATGGTACCATTGGTGAAAATGGTAGTTCTATGGCTGTTAAGGTAATTGAATGGCTGTTGTGCTTTAGGATTTACCAGACTAAGCCTTTAGAAGTCAAATGTATGACTTGTAAGCCTTTCAGGGCAGGGTCCTCATCTCCTTCTGTGTCACTGTCTGTATCTATCTGTCATTCACAACCCCTATTTAAAGTACAGCGATGCGTTAAATGTTGGCGCTATATGAATCCTGTTTATTATTATTTATATTATTAATAATATTAATATTAATATTAATAACAGTAATAATTTGCCATGAACCTCCAGATGCCAACAAATAACCTCAAATCTCCAGTAGGGAGTCCAGTGAGATGGAATGCAAGATACAGGCCAGCTTTCTGCTCAGATCACCTTATGAACCTTAAAAATTACTATAAATTGGTAATAACATTGAGCTAAATGGTATGGCCAGACCAGGGGATGAAGAAACTGGTCAAGGGGTGCTCTACATTGGTTCATTTTAAAATTTGTTCTTCCAATACATGTCTGGTTTGAAGTGAACTTGTCCTTTCCTTCAGCCTTCTATGTTAGGACCTGTACCCTAGGATTGCCAGCACTTTGCTAGAATGTTGCACAAATAATAAAGACATAAAAAGCTATAATTTATGTAACTTTATTATCATTGAAATCCCAAAGCATGAGAATAAAACTAAGTACCCATTCACAGTTACTGTTGCATGAAATGATTAATATAACTAGTGGCTGTATGATCAGAAAACTGAGAAGGCTATTCTGTTTTAAAAAGTTGGAGGGTGAGTGTAGGTTCTCCACTATTTTTTGTTATAAAAAGTTTAACAATAGCGGGCATTAGTAATTTACCATGGCGGTTCACAAACATCTGCATTGGTGGACACCTGTACACCTTTTCATAGGACAATTGTAAATGATTGTTTTGGACAGCAAAAATATACAATATATTCAGACCTGGGCATTGTGTTAATTGAAAGGGGTGTTTTTTGCTTGTGTCATTGCTATAGCTAATTTAGTAAGCACACAGATTTGTTTTCATGCTTGGCAGACGAAGCCACAAAATAATTCAGGGTTTCTAGTTTAGATTTGCCAATTTGCATATTAGCAGCATTCCCAGAATTGGTAACAAAACTCTAAATAGCTTATGTTTAGAGATCTAAGGCTTTCTGCCTTTAGAAACTACACAAAGGTTTTTTTGTTTAGACCTCTTTAATCGATTTTGGGGTTCTTCACATTTGACTTGCATTCCTAAAGGTGTGTGCAGCTGAGGATCATCACAGGTGAATTACTTATTCGACCTGTCATAACTGTAGTTTGATCTAATTTTTTAAGCTGTCTTCCATAGAAGCTAGTGCAATAAAAATGCATATATTCTGGATTAGCCTGCCTGGTCTGTTGTGCAGTAGCATATTTGTACAATACATGAAAACATTGCATGGCGTTCTGGAAAGGCTTGTATATTATTCATTATGATGGCTGCTGCAAGTGATTTAATAATCCTGTCAGCCATTGTGGTGAAAGAAACGTTAGTCTTATAGTATTAGCATTAGTTTTCATAAATATTTTATACTCTGAATCTAATTTGAAATGTAATTACACAGTGTATGGTGATCATAACTTGAGTCATTTTTGTGCCACTTCAGTGTTTATAAAATATAGATTACTGTAACATTTGCCGTTTCAGAAGAAATGCCCATTCGTTGAATGAAAGTCTGGTGAGTGGCGAGACAAATTTATAAAATTAGAAGACAGGTTTTCATTCTGGATAGCTTTAATGCATAATAATTATAACACTACAAACAGCCATAAAATAACAATCCAAATATGAATAGAAGTATAGTTAATTTGGTATACCATGTTCTCAAACTGATTGAAGTTGTATTATACGTCCACGAATTTGACAGGCAAGGTCATTCATCCAATTTATCACTTTTCTATGTCCACACTTGTTGACACATGTAAAAATCCAAGACATACATGTAGTGAATGACAAGTATCAATAATGATGCATGTAGAGTGAAAGACTCCTGGACAAACAGCATAAAAATCAACTAATTGGGTGTTCATAAAAATACATTTTTTCTTTGTTTATTATTATTTTTCTTCATTGCGTTTATATAGCGTAAAGTCTCACTTATTACAAAGTCTAACATTTTAACTTCACCCTATGTTACTATAAGATGGACTTATATGTTTTATTGTAGAGGGTTACAGTATATGTTCTTTTTTATATACTATAACTGCAATATATATCAAAGTATATAAATATATATATATTAGAATACTCATACATTGGACATTGTCCTCCTATAGTGGTTGTAGTGTGTAAGAAAATATTTGATTTTCAGGTAATATATGATTTAACTCCTGAGGCACTTGGGAGTTCATTCATCTTCTGCATGGGCATCGGAAGCCAGCATGCGCAGCTCAGTTTTTTTTTATGGAAACCCAGAGCATTTCTGTAATTTTGAAATTCCCAGTTTAATTCTCCACCATCTTGCATTGTATATGATATCAGAAAGTTTCAAGTTAATTTAGAATGTTTTCTTTCAATATAATGTTGGCAAATAAATGATAAAGTTTTTTTTTTTATGTAAAATTTTAATTAGCCCCTGCTTTTTTTACCCTTAGAATGTGTACCTAATGAATCAGTCACTCTTGTTTAATTGCTGTGTCATCTGCAAACCTAGCTTTGTTTGAAGGGCCTTATCCAGAGCAGCTCACCTCAGTAAGGTATGGTATTGCTTAAGTTAATTTTGTTTTCAAAATTCAATAATTCATCTGAGAGTTGTCTGTGTAAGACTCCTGTTAATGATACACCTTTCATTGCTGAAATCAATTGTGAATAATTAGATTCTGTTGGGTAAAATGATTAAGTAAGCATTGATTTCCAAACAGTCGCCTGATTCAGAACATTTGTTAAACAGTTTAGACAGCCGCGAGTACTAATATACCCTGATATTGTTGTAATAAGAACAAAAAATCAATGACTTCTATACTTACATTCAGAGTTAATACATTACCCATGTGTAGAAAAATATAATTTAGCCTAATCCCAGTTTCTCAATAATTGTTGCAATAGTATTTATGCATTTAAAGTTTGCAATACTGCTTGTAGTGTGACACTTTGCTTTATATCATTGTTATGGAACCTTTCCAGGGAATACCTTGGGATCACTGATTATTTGGTCTTTTTTGATAGACCCCAATTGAGAAATTTAGCTGATCTTTTTTTAGTGCTGCAGTCAAATATATTGGTTATAATAAAACTTCCAAGGCAAATAAAGATGCTCAGCAGGGGGTGGGGTGGTTCGGAGTGCTTCTTGAAACTAATTATATTCTGCGTTTATAGCAGGGCTACAAAAATAAAATACAGTAAGAAAAAACTCATTTGACAGAAGACTTAAAGCATCTATTCAACATCTAACTAAAGTTGTATAGAAGGTTATATAGACTTATTTTTATATACAACATCTAGTAACTAACATTTTAAATTTTTTAGCTTGTTTGCTTAGCAGTCAAACACAAATCAAGTGAATGGTGATAGAACCATTGAATGGTGACAGAACCCACCAATCTTGTCAAAGTGATTGTTGGTAAAGGAAGAGGCTGGGGGTTTGTGGTCAAACTCTTGTTTTTAGCCATAAGGGCTTCCGGTAAGAGGGCTATAAATGCATAATTCAGTCCTTGTTTAATGATGTGTTTACATGCATGCTGATCCCCTTTTGCGCATGCCCAATTTCAGGCATATGCAGAAGGGGCTTTTCCCTGCAGTGTAAAACAAGTGATCTCATGCAGGCGCAGAGAAATCTGCACTATTTTTTTTACAATGTACAGGATATGTCACTCAATCTCTTGCCGGAGCAGTGAGAATGGGTAACGAAAGCAGAAGAAGGAAGAAGATGGTAGTGCCGGTGGATTTTCCAACAGAAGCCAGTCTGTGTCCCTATCTTCCTGAATTGTATTCAGTTTTGAACAGTTTATGGACAACGAAGCATGGATAAATAGCTTGTTAAGTTTATGATTCATTGAGAATTTTTTACCTTTGTAAAACTAGAAATAACTACCGTGATTTCACTTGGTTAACAGTCACAAAATGAGTAAACAGGTGAAGGTATACGCAACAATGGGAAGAAAAATGCCTGTGTGTAACTGGAAACAATTGATGTTATTTTAATTGATTACCAGTTACAATTTTCTGCTTTCTCCTAATATATTATAGAGATATCTGTGATCAGAAAAGCCCTGATCTGAGTTGTAATTGACTTTCTGACCACCTCTGCTTGCAAGCTTGTGAATGGTATATATTACATTTATTCTGCAACTTTTATTTTATTTTTATTTTACTTTTTAGCAAACCTGAACAAAACGTTCCTTTTTTGAGGCTTCAGAGAAAATAGCAAACATTTTTAAATACTAAATATTTGTCCCTGGGGACACTTACCCTGAAAAATATGTATGCACAATATTTGTCTTATGGTATTCTGGGTATTTGTCATCAGTATTTTAAAAAATAATTGAAAACAGGTAGTTCTAGTTAAATCATGCACCATACTCTAAAATATATCTAGATATGTCCATGATATTGTTAAGTATAGCAATATGTACGTTTGAAAACTAGAACCACATTATTTACTTACTGATGCCTTGGTAACATAAGCACTCATCTTAAAAGGTTCAACACTAAAAAGGTTTCTTAACTTGCCTGATCAATGTTTCTCCAAATCACCTTGTTGACACTCATTTGATTGCCCCAACAGTAAAAAGAGACTAAAGAGACTCTAATTTTTGTTGGCTCATTTTAATGCATTTTATTATTATATAAAAGAGTGCCTATTTTCTTTTTATAAAAAGTAATGTATATTTTACTATTAAATTAAATTATTCTATATATTACACGCTAAATATACTGTGTTCATTGTATAACACCAATATCCAATAAAAGCGTTGTACCCCACATATTGCTGTAAGGGAAAATATATTTTCGTGTCTAGAGACCACTCTGTGTATCTAGTTTAATGCACACAGCACCACGGGGGTGTCTGAAAGCACATATCAACCTAACATCATAAAGATGTCATGAGTTTGCTATCTGGATCACATAACATGGATTGAAGCAGTGTTTCTTGATGTACAATGTACAAATTATTTATATGCTATTGTATAGATCATGTTTCCCTGACCACCTCACAGTTTACAAGCTAAATTTACAAGACTCTCCAATGTATACATCGAAATCTTTTTATTAATGACTTTTGGCTGACCCTTTTATTCAAGTGATCTCCTCATTCTTCTTTAAAAAATACAATGGTGCTGTTGAAACATTAATTCAAAGTAGAGAACAACAATTAAACATGTTTTGCATGCCTCCCAAGTTTCTGAGATGAGAAAAAGGCACACCTTTTTAGAAAAAAAGTACTTAGGCAAAGCACACCCTTTAACATACCAAACTTTGCAGCCTTCTACAAAAACTAGGTTTATAAATGCTTTTTTAACACTACATTTCTGTTATACTTTTTTCAAATAAAAAACGTGATTATTTTAGAGATTGGTGTTACATTTTTGTCTATTGGGGAGAATTCCTGTAATAGATTTTTAGTTGTAAAACAAACATTATATATAGTGCGTGGAATAAAACATAATAAAGCAACACAATAAATACTTTAAAACAACCATAATAAAATCATAGGGTAAACCAGTAAAATTCAGAACCCCCTTAAGTTGAATTTAAAGAAATTCATTTACAATTCACTTGGGAGCCAGAAGCTAGTTTGGCAAAGCAAGGTGATAAATGTCTCCTCTGACAACAATGGAAAAATCTCCAGATGTACATTGGCTGTAGACTCCTGGGATTAGCCCAGCCCTAGCATGAGGCTTTAGACTCACACACCTCTTTCTGGCTGTGGCTTGAAGGTTATCTGATCATATTATGTGATACAAGACTTAGTATGGACACAATTATTTTAAACAAATATTCTTGATGAAAAAAACAGATTATAATACCGTATAGGACTGTATAGACCACTAAACATAGCTTGCAGAGTCTACGGCCAGCCATGGATGGGATGATTTACTTATTCTGTCAAACAGTCTATTTGATATTTTCATGTAATCAACCATAAATCATTTTTTTATTTCTAAATTTGATGAACCAAAACTGATCAATATTAAGTGTAGAATTAAAAGAACTTTGGATAGGTAAAACACTCTCTGTCAACAGGACATGTATCTGATGGGTTTTTGAGACCTTTAGATCGATTTTTGCTTGATTGAATTTTTCAGTATGCGCACATACACATATATGAGAAAGAAATTGAGTGGAACTTTAGTGATTAAGCTGTATTTTGATTGATTACAATGAATTGATAAAAAAATTGATTTAAAAAAAAATCACATGTATTGTAGGGCCGTGGTCAACACCAGTCCTCACCACACACCAGTCCCCCAATCTTACACCACAATTTTCACCTTTAGTAAGCCCCCGCTCAGCCTCGGGAGACAGATTGCATCTCCCAGAAATCGGTTACCCCCAGGACTGGCAGCAAACCAGGAGACCACAGATAAACAGCACAAGAAAACCAGGTGTTTCAGAATACAAGCCAAGGTCAAAACCCTATGATTAGTCCATCGAGCAAGGTACAAAGGGAGTAGGCAAAGTTGGGGTCACAGGCAGAGGTTGGTCCAGGCTCAGTACAAAGAAAATGTCAGGGAACGGGCAAAATTCAGCAACAGAAAACACACAATAATCTATTTAGCACAGATTAGATCAGCTAACACTACAACAGGCACAGAAGACTGGAAGCAAAGAGGCTATAAAGTGCCAGCAGCCAATGAGACAGCATGGGATTACACAGTGATCACTCTGCTAATTAGCTGCAGCACAGCTCAAATTCCCCTCAGCTGTGCAGTCTCAGTGCAGGGGATGCCGAGAGGAAAATCACATCTAGAGGGAGACAAAGATGCTGCAATCCAAAACTCCTCTGCTACTGCGAGCGCAGAGGCCAAAGGGAATAGTCAAGCGCCCTACTGGGGTGTGGAACTGCCTGGTATTTTTGGCCCAAAGAGCGTCTCCTAGT
The DNA here is from genome assembly GCF_032062135.1 of Pyxicephalus adspersus. NCBI lineage: Eukaryota > Metazoa > Chordata > Amphibia > Anura > Pyxicephalidae > Pyxicephalus > Pyxicephalus adspersus. The sequence continues at coordinate 108,353,416 of NC_092862.1, read as the reverse complement.
ATTACCCCCTCCCGTGGAGGGGCCTCTGAAACATCAACTTTTGTTTTTTTAGGTTTTTCACTGTAAAACTTTAACTAGCTTCTCCACTTTAACTTGATGAGCTGAAATCTAGCTCCTCTCGTCTGGACTGTAACCTTTCCAATCTATAAAATATTGAAAAAAATTTTGTACCCAATGAGAGTCCAAAATTTTCTCAGCTTCATACTCAGGCTCACCTTTAACATCCATGGAAGGTGCAGCATTAGCTGCTGATTTTAACGAGACATGGAAGGAGTCTACATTCCTAACAGTGCTAGGCAGAGTTACTCTATAAGTCCATATATTTATGTTTCCAGCAATAGGGACCAATGAATTTCAGCCCAAGCCTAGCAGAGGGCTGGCAAAGACAACTAAATCCCCTAGAGAAAATTCATTTTTTTTGGATTTATGTCGATCAGCAAATATTTTCAGTTGCCCAGAATTTCTTCAAATTCTGTTGGACTTGAGAGCAGATTGCTGTAATGTGGGTGAGCCAGTCTTCAAATGAAGGCATGTTGGAGGGGAGACCAGAAAGAGAAGAGAATTTTTCAGAATACGCCCACCAAGATATTGAAATGGAGACATCTTAGTAGAGGAATGTACAGAGTTGTTAAAGGCAAACTGCGCAAATAGAATATAATACGCCCATTCCTCCTGACAATCTGAAACAAAACCGCTTCAAAACTGCTCCAAAGATTGATTAGTCCACTCAGTCTGGCCATTCGTTTCATACAGAGTCTCTGGCATGGGATGGTTAACCAAGAAGTCCTAGATGGCATCAGAAAGACCCCAACGAAATTGACTCAAGTGCAGGATCATTCAATTGGGAACTTACAGCCCAGCGACGAAGCTCCACAACGTATTCCTCTGCCTGTCTGTGACCTTGTAGACTACGTAATGTAGCTTCTGCTGTAGAATACAGGATTCCTATGGCTTTGAAAAAGTTGTCCACAGAGGAGAGGGCCGGATCCCCTTGTGGCAGGTTAAAAGCCCATGTCTGGGAGTCCCCTTGGAAAGGAGACATAACTAGACAAAGGTTTCTAGAATGCAGCAGTGCTCATCTCCCAGGTAGACATTATCTAATGGGACACAGATGTGTTCTACATTCTGACTGATAGCAGGTATTGGCTAAGGAAAATCCAGTAGAACTCTGAAGAAAAGGCCTGACCTGTCAGATAAGGTGTAAGGGGTTCTGTGGTACAATACCAAAATAAGTGGATGTATTGATTCAATTGTACCACTGCATATTATTGTTGAGTACTACTTCAAAACAACAGATCCCATCATGGCTGGTTATATTTCGTTGGCGGTGGACAAAAGGCTTTTATTTTTGTAAGGATAAAAACAACAAATAAGGGCAGTCAGTGAATTCCTAGGACTATTCCAGGAACACTACAACTATCCTGAAGACGCGTCCAGTTGATGAGGCTCCGATTTAAGTTTCTTTAATTCTTTGCAATCTGATTAGGAAAGATTCCCTCAGTTCTTCTGGCCAGTTGGCCAGTAGGTCAGCTTCTTGTGCCATTATACTGTCCCCCCAACACTTCAATCCGTGAGCGTTAGTGAGCTGGAAGAAAATCACAAGGAAACAGTTTCAAAGCTTTTTATGTTGTTTATATTCTAGATAAACATAGAATATTTTTACAAACCACAGATATTGGGCTCGTGTTACTGGTATGTGGATCTACATAATTAGAAATGTTCTAAAATTGGGCTTTTTTGTCATTTACAGTCCTCATAACCGTATCTAGTAAGCAAGAGCTGTTTGTCTTACCTGTTTGTTGGCAGGCTTGCTTAACTGGTTGCTGGAGAGTTGCTGTCATACTTGCTACCTATTCTTTTCAATAAGGTACCTATGGCAGCACTTCCCCTAACAGTCAGTCTGTAGCAGCACAGATCTAGCAGGTCTTAAATGAGATCTGAAACTTCAAACAGTTTTCTCCTGCCCTGTGGAAGTTAATGAGCTGAGGGATATAAGTTCCTGAACATCCTCCTTCTTTAAGTAAAAATATATTAACCCTATCCTGAAAAAGATTTTTTTTTATGCTACGGTATCTGATCATGCTTTTTAACCCTGTGTTTCATAAGCCTTTGCTAAAAATTTTAATCAGGAAGACAGTTTTGAATACTGGTTAGATGGCTGCGCTTGTAAAATGAAATACCTATTTATATTGCAAACAGTGTTGTAATATGCACCTTTGAATGATAATCCGGTATGAACTGTGCAGTGGTCAGTTATACTCCGAGCGGGTATATACCATATTTGTCTTCTGTGTTCTGTAGTCTAGATAAAAATAGTAGAGGGAGGGATGGTGGCTGCTAACATGATTAAAAGACAGTTATTGGTCAGGAGGAAAACAGAAGAGTCTCGGAGGAACAATCTCTATCGACATTATGGGGACTCAGATTGTGATGTGACACTTATGTACCATTTATATTGATGGGAAGTTGAGCAATAATTTAGGAAACATGCTTTTATTATCATTAAATGTAATTAATAACATTCATGAACCTTTATTACACTTTAAATTTAATTTGGGTCCATGTGTAAATGGCCTGCTTTATTGAACATTTTATCATTTGTAGTTTAGTAATAAGAAAACAAACGCTATATATAGATTCTTTATAAGCAAGTGAGGCTCAGCTTATGTCTACTTTCTGTTGTGATTAAAACCATGCATCTCCCTCTGCTGGGAGGTCAGGCCTCTGCCTTTTGGCCCTGGTTCTTCCCCGTTTTCATGACTGCCAAATTTCCTCAATGGTGATTGAAATGATTTTTTTTTCTTTATCTTTCTTTATTAAAAATGTGTTCCTTCAATTTTGAATCAGACCTCTATGCGGGGAGACATAGGATAACAATAAAAAAAATGAAAACATTAAACAAACACTTAAAAAACAAAATTGTGCCCCATCATATCAAAGAAGGATAGAGGTAAACAGTCAAGCACGTAAGACATAAATGTGTCTAACATGGAAAAATAATTGGCTATACCTAGCACTTGAAAGCAACCCAGGCTGATTCACTGTGAAGAGCATATATAAACTTAACAATATATAAATGTACAGCTTGGTATCAATGAGATTTGGATATCCACAAGCATACTTTGGTTTTAATAGTATTTGCCCTTATGCAAAATAAAATATATTAATGGTAAACCCAAAAAACAAAATCTAATACCCTGTAGTGTACCAATTCTTAGTTTTAGTGGTTGCAAACAACTTTTTTTTCAAACTTATTTGTTTTTACCTTATTCTCTGCTACCTCCCAAAACTGGAATATAAATTTGGATCATCTGACCATTTAAAATGTAACTTTTATTCAAATCATACAGAAAGAATGTTAAATAAACTCAGTTCATATAAAAGGAAAGGTTAAATAAGAACATAGTTTTGTGGCTAGCACAGAAGTATTTGAGTTTTGGAAGCTATCAGTACCATGGACAGGGGGCAAGACATATAATACCGCCTAACAGCTGCTAGACAATGATGCATGTGAAAGTGTTCCTGCTTGTTTTATTTAGTTTTTTTAACCATGATGGGTGACTTAAGTTTTGCTTTAGCTGTTATATGATCTCAAACCCTCTGCTGCTGTATTCTTTTAGATGTAATTGAATGCATTTGTTTTTGTCTTGCACTGTCAGTGTCATGACCATGGTGGTATTGTGTGTTTTATGTTTATGGTACACAGGTACCTTGATTGCCCTAATATTATGGACTTCTATGTCCAGTATCCTTTAAATAAGTGTACTAGTTATTTTCATTGTCAGTGCAGTTAGCATCTGCATGATGCTCAAGTTGAATTAGGCTGGCCACTTTGCTCTGACTACTTCCCCCAAGCAGCTTTTTTGAAATACACCTCCAGTTCTCAACTTACAAACAACAAATAAGGACAATGTCACACCGGCATGTCACTTTGACATCACCAGTTCACTATGTGGTAAAGACTCTGGCTATCCTTTGTGGAGTCACTCCACTTGTTGGGATCAGATGCTGCAGAATCTTGATTGGCAGTAGCAGGGCAGTGATGTTGCATACCTTGCTAAAGAAGTAGCAATTCCATAGAGATTGGAGTATGGTGGCAAAACACCAGTGTTAACATTGACCATCAGAGATGACCTTAACATGGCCTTACATCCATTTATGACCAAAAGCAGCAAACAAAATTGTCTTCTTCAGCCAGGAGCTCAAAAGATACCACCCAACTGCCCACCCTTCCAAATTTAGCTCCACCTCTCCGGCATCCAGTGGATGATACTGTTGCAAAATGGGGGTGCCTCATGAAAAAGAGGTGCCCCATGAAAAAGAGTTACTGACATTGCTATTTAAAACAAAAGTGGATATTAGTAATCATAGTGTTCAGAAACTCTAGATATGACTCCCAGCAGCCATGGTGCTACTTAGTCCTGGTTGTATTAGCTTTTTTGACTTTACATTAAAAAGATGTATTAGACGCAACTAAAACAAATCTTACTAATTCTAAATAAGAATCAACTAGAAAATGAATATTCATAATGTTTAGCTTTTTAATTACAAGCAACTCTGATGTTTTCAGGTGACAAGGCAATCCAGTGAGGCTTCTATAATATTCAATTTCACAGCAAGGGCCATTATCCTCTACTCCAAGCACATCATAAGAGAAAGTAGTTGGATAAACATATTTTTCCATGTTTTTGTGGAGATACTTAGTCATTTTTCTCCCACATTATGTTGTAAGTGATTTTTTTCTTTATAAAAAGGCAACTATTTTTTGTTTACAGTCAGTTATTTCAGTTTCTCCATGGTATTTGGGTAATACTGTTCATAATACTTTTATTTTTAACCTACTATCAACCTCCCCAAGAGGAAAAAGCGTGAATCCTGCAATAATGCAGATGCAATTGAGGCAGATTTGTTTTCCTTATATAAGACCCCCTCGTGAATATATTATGCGAGTGTATATATTCTGAGACATTTTCACGATATAAGCATTTTTTCACTAAGACAGCAACCATAACAAATTGAAATAAAATACAGGTCTGATTGATGTTCTCTGTGCCATGTACAGCGTTGGCTCCATCTATTAAGTGCAGTCTGCTAAGGAAGCAATATTACAAGGATTTGAATGTTTTTCTTATGAATTTGAAAAAAATAGCCAGCAACATCAATACGGCCTGCTTCAAATAATGCAGAGAATGCAGAGTGTTTGAAGCCAAATTTAAATTTCATTTTTTTTCCCGTAAGGTAAAGAAAATGCTCCTCTCTAGTCTGGAAATTAGTAGAGAGTATTAAATTCTTAGGATGAAAGAGAGGGGCTGATTACAACATAATAGAGTGTACCATATTCATCTCTTTGAAATATGACCTCACCCGGCCTTTCCTATTTTACAGTTGATTCTCTTATTCCCTTAATGAACTCTTCTTACACAAGTGTCTTCCGGAACAATGTTAAGCAGCCGTTTTCTACCTAGAAATTGTTTTCTATCTAACCTTTCTATGCTATTTTATTATCCTTCAGTCTGAAAATTATGGTGTAGCAGTTGATGGGTTTAAATATCTAAATTATACTAACAGTTGTGCTGTTGAAGAATATTCATAATATGCCGACTGCAGCTATGGTTGAATTTATTCTTACTCAACGTTGTCAACGTTGCATACTGATGTACATTTTAAAAGGCATGGCCATTTCATATGGATATTTTTTTTATTGTTAAGGGTTGTACCTCACTACATCTTTTTATAGGTCTAGGGAGGGCTTTTTTTTGTGATCAAGAACAAGCCGGTGTTTGACTAGAGGGGCAAATAGAATGCTTTTCCCTCCATAGTTATTAAACATGTTTTATTACTATTATTAGCATTATTATTATTTTCATTTATTTATATAATGCCAGCATTTTGCATTGTGCTTTACCGCAGTGGATGCAAACCAGTGGTCCGCGAGAATGTTTTGGTGATCCACAAAAAAATTTGGACATTATTTGCAATTTTTATGTTTTATTAATAATAAAACAAAAATAACACTCTATAAATTTTTATATTCTAAATTACAATTTTCGCATTTATATTGCACTAAATTCACGAACTGTACTATAGACAGAAAAAGAAGAGAGGCGCAGCGTGACGTCAGTGTAGTCTTTAGTTGTATGAGGCAACTGTTGCCGAGCAGTAGGCTTCAGTATTGTTTTGACTATTACAACAGACACCCCGTTCCACGAATACCAATTCTAATCCAAATATATTTATTTTATTTATTTCTCAGATGCTTTTTTAGGTAAGTATGACCTTAACTGCATATTTCTCCCCAGCACATTTTTGGTGAGTGGGCCACCTGGATGCCATGCCTCTTCCGCCCGGCTCTTATCAGCAGCTCTGAATGGACAACAGAGAGGCTGCTTGCTTGTTCTCAGCTGATAAGAGCTGATTGCTGGTAACAGCTGGGCAGGAGGAGAAAAGCACAGAAAAGTTATAATGAGATTGGGACACAGGCTGTCCCTCCCCCATTCTCTAGCTGTGCTGAGTCTTCTACTGATAAAAAAAACATACAAAACATTGTGTAACAATGTATCCGCCCAGTGTGCGTTTGTAACCACGTCATCATCTCTGTGTGTGTGTGTAATTGCATGTCTCATTCCTCAGCCTTACAGCTCTCTCTGTATAAACCTCCATATCTCCTAAACCGTATGTCATAAAGATTTGAAATTTTCAGGGAGTACAGGGAACACTCATAGTTAGTAGTTTAAGCACCCCAGCTTTTAAAGATTTCAAGATATGAGAATTAGAATTTGAAAACTTGTCAAAATACAACATTGGGGTTCCTGTTTCAAAAGCAAGTGTGCCTAGGAGGGCCACTTACATAGAAAGGTGCATTGGGATAGCAAAATCTATCACAAATCTATACCTGTCATAATACTATGTTGTTGTGTCTGCTTTTCTTCTTTGAACCCCAAATTCCCTAGAATGGTGGGGTGTACAAAACTGAAAATGTGGGTGCAGTATGGGGAACCTTCGGCTACCCCCCCACACTAAAATTTCATTACTATGGCAAACCCACTGCCTGTTACACATTGCTGCCCACTTGAAAAGGGAGGTGAAGGAAAATGAAAATGTGTGGGGAACGTCTGTGGATAACACCCCCTAAAATGTTATCACTATGTTATCATTACAACATAAAAAGTTCTCCCCATCAAAACAAAACTGGGATTCAGGTACTGGTAGGGTACATTCGTGTGTAAAAGGGCAGCGTGTATTGATGGGCAGAGTTTTTGTAATGCCAAGATGCCAAGATGATTGAAAGTTTGGGGGGTGTTGGCCACAAGTGTCCCCCACTCGAACCTATAATTCTGTTTACCTCCACCTCTCTGTTCTAGAGAAATTAGGATTCAAGATAGGGAAGAGGACAGTTTGATGGTCAGTGTTTTTTTATGTTCTAATGATGCCATGTGATTGACATTTTAGGGGTTTATACATCCAATCCCCATTTGCACCTACATTTTCAGTTTCCTGCACCTCCCCATTCCAGATAAATTTGGGTTCAAAGAACAGAATTAGAATTAGGTCCTTAATTTTGGTGTCCTGGGGGTCATTAATTTGCATTTTAAATTTTGGGCTCCTAGGTGCACTTTCTTCCAAATGTTCAATTCCCACAAGTTTTTAAAGTCGTGATCACCAAATCTTGCAATTCTTGAAATTGGAAAAAGAACATTTAGTTATTAGTAGCTATGTGAGTATCCTGTGTACCCTAAAAATGTAAAGTAATTACAACCAACAATTTAGGAGACCTGAAAGATTGAACACAGTGAGTTGTTAGGCTGCAGAACATGACAAGCAGATTTTACACACACACAGCTATCACACTGTGGGTGGATAAATTGCACAGGCAGTTTTTTTTTTGCCCATAGAATATGGAAATTGATGGTGGGGGGGGGCACTGGCTGTCCTGCCCCCATCTGCTATCACATGCATGACGCTCTTAAAGCATACCCACATTTTAACATTATATAACATTCCTCTTGTTTTATAAAAGAAAATATGTTTGTTTGTTTTTTAAATTTTTGGGGGAAGACCTCTCCCCTTCTGTCTTTACTGTCATGGTGGTAAAGACTGTAGGGTAAATCCGCAGCCTCCTGGGGTATTTGGGTCACATATCCCAGGTGGCTGTGAGCTGCTCCTTCTGTGCATGCCCGACATTGGAAAGATATCATTAGAGGTTTTCCTATAATGTAAAAAAAAGTGCTCATTCTCACACATGTCCAATGAGATCAGTACTTGATCTCATTGTTTTCTGTTATATATAGCGCTAGGAGGGCATATCGGAAGTTAGGCTGAATTCACATTGGCAGTAAGGTAGCATTTGCTGCATTTACTCCTCACTTTCCTCTTGCCAGGGGCCACTGCGGCTTGAGAAACTGCTAGGCCTGAAAAAGCTTAGCACTTACCTCCTGTTACCAATCCCAGGTTCCTAGCAGTTGCCAAGTAGTCTCTCAGGAGGGGCAAATGGCCCGGTTTTTTTTTTACTGCTAATGGGAACTAAGCCTAACTTGTTACACCACATTGATCACAATATTACATTACTACAAGGGATTACACTATTAAAACATGGAACACTAGGCAGTTGGATTAAAAAAAAACAGCACTTTACTGTTGGAGCATAACACAAAAAATTTAAAAATTGTACATTCTATCAAGCCAGGCATTAGAAAGTTGGAAGAAAGTATAGAGGGTATGTAGAACACTGACACAATAATAGAGGTTACTGGATACCTTTGGCATAAATAACTAGGAAGTCTAAATTTACAGCCTCTGGCCCCACTTTTTACCACCCGGCTAGTTTCCCTCCACCTGGCTGAAAAAAATTTCTTGGGAGAACACTGCTTTGTATTTTCTTTAACTTAAATTCAATGGCATCAAATGGTTTGACTTTGATAACTATCATTTCTTATTTGCTTTTAGATTCAAATTAAATAAACTCATAATGATTGAGAAAAAGCAAACAATATTTTGCATTTCTTTAATATTACCAAAGATAATGCAACATATGATAAATGTAATAATAGTAATACTTCACTGAACCATGAGCTGATAAATGAATCAGAGCCTCCACAGCCCTTGTCAGGCACTATTAGGAAGATCATTATTTTACAAATGTATTCATCTTTTTTTAAAAAATTCATATTAATTGTCTGCAGGATTTAAAATATAAATTTAGTGGTCTATGTCCAAAAAGTTGGCGACCGCTATTTACAGAGTACACATAGTCATATCACTAAATGCCCCTAAAGGAGCTTACAGTCTCAGTGTTTTATAACATTTATAACATTAGGGGACCCTTGAAAATCTTTTCAGATTTTCAGGAAGCCCTTTTTTAATAACAATATCCACACCTCTCAGCATAATAATGTTGTGGCCAATAAAAATATTGCTGGCCATTGAGAAGATTGTCACCTGTACAGATAGTAGAAAAGACCACTGAGGTCACTTAAACTGGCTTGAGAGGCACAAATTCCTGATTGCTCAAGAAACTCTCTAGCAGCATCTGGAGTAACCCCAGAGTTCCATAAAATTCTGGTTGAGAAAAACTGATCAAAGATCTTGAACAGTCCAATGCCAATGTACCTTCCAGTACATTTTTAGGATGTGGAAGGAAACTCAATCAATCATAAGGAGAACACACAAACTCGAAATATGATGTACTGGTCAAAATTCACACCAAGGACCTTTGCTCTGCAAGGTGAGAGTGGTAGCCATCACAGTGTTTCAATAGCTAGTACTCTGACCTTACAGAGTTAGGATTCCAAGTCAGATTCTCCCAAGTTAGTCTGGACACAATCTGTATGGAGTTGTATGTTCCCCGTGTTTCGGTTTGTTTTCTCTGGACACCTTTTTTTTCTCTACTATTCACAAAACTTACTGGTAGGTTATTCAGCCTCCCCCCAGAAAAAAAATCCTTATGTATGTACACACACTTGATGATTGTCACCTGAGATCAATGATCGTGATTGTCTCTGTATCATGTGTACAACATTCCCAACTCCACACAGCAGGGTGCATTCCCCTTGTCCTCCTCTCTCCCCTCCGTAGAACTAAACAGTGCTGTATATACAGTGCTTGTTAATTCTAGTGTTGTTGGATCATTTTCATTGACATTAATCTAACGTGTACATACCCTTAGATTGTGTTCAGGATATGTGATTATGGTAGGGGAATTCTATTGTTAGCTAAATTACGGGACAGTTGGGGACATGACTATGGCCTATGTAAGGAGATGTTTGTGTGTTATATATTTATGATAGTAACTAGTACATTTATTTTTAAATATCAACCTTTTATTAGATCTTTTCATAAGTACTGCTTTGGCTTTTAAGGTTTAACTGTGTTGTAAGCCTAGATTGAGTATATCAGAGAATTACACTATAGCATATTATGAACTTGTTCACTGCTTGAGCTTGCCATTTCACTGCCAGCTAGACATCTCCTTTTTGTAATAATGCTCTGACAAGACAATATGACATGGCACATTGGATCTTTCAATCAAACCACAAGCCCAAAGAGCTTCAGAAGTGCCTGTGAAAGTGCTTTTTACTTGTCATTAGCTTGCCTAGCATCTGACATTCATAGTGGAAGAATTTGAACCTTCATCTTGCAGACAGTCAAAATGGGCCATAAGCTCTGATCCCAAATGGGAATAATATGTTGATGAATTGTCGCTCTCATCAGCTGCCAATCGCTTTCATTTTCATTGACATTTGTTATTTCCCCATATCTTATTCGCCTCATTAAGGACCATATGTCAGCCTTTCTTCTGGATTCTTGCAGCAAACAGCATCCCCTGTACAATTACATTATTTCTCTGACAATTAAGAGTTCCATTTGTAAAAGGTATATGCTGGATAACGTTTACCGGTTTACCTGCTACACAAAGACAGTTTACAAGCAGGACAGAGACACAAGAAGATAGAGCAGTAATAGAATATGGGTTGTTATCAGCAGTGGAATACACCTGCCAAGTGACAGCATTGCTGTTGGCAAGCATTTGGTTGCCATAATTAACATGTGGAGATGACAGATCCATTGGCATTTACTGTGGTTGCTTTGTCAATGCAAAATTCATAGGAATTTTACTCCAATGTATGAAGAGAAATCTAGGTCGGAGTCATAAAAAAATTATTAAATGTGGTTTAAAGAAATGATAAATCTATGCTGCCCTGTTCAATAATTTACTTTTCAAAATTTTCCAGTATTTAAAAAAGATTCCACTCTCACTAAAAATTGATATGATGTAAACAAAAGTTACATAGTTATTTTATTTTAACATTATTAACAAATATCTTTACAGTTCAATCTGCAGCTGCTGTCATTTTCTAAATCTGTCAAAAAATTCAAATGTCTCTTCTTCTCGATATGACTGGAGGCATTCTGTAGATTACTGGTGCTCAAATTGTCCTCTAGAAATATCATTCCCTATGTGTCTGATTGGTTCAATTTTTTTTTTACACTGATCATTTTTCAATACACATTTCAAGTAACTCCAACAATAGAAATGTTATTATCTCTTTATCTCTTAGAAAGATATTCTGTTAGGATTGCTTAATTCTTGAAAGGTGCATACTTTTAATATAACATGGATTTTGTAAACTCCAAATAAACTGTTAAATCACCAGCAATCATATCACAAGGACTTTTAAGGTACATAAAAATCTCACTCAAAAATGTATTACAGCATATAAAAATGATATAAAAACATACATGAGCATAATTGTGAATTTGTTACATAAATTTAACATGTGTTCCTCAACACGTTTCGCACAACTGCTTTGTGGAAAAGGTGGTGTTTCTCCTGATGAAGCAGTTGTGTGAAACGTGTTGAAGAACATATGTTAAATTTATGTAATGAGTACACAATTATGGTCATGTATGTTTTTATATAATTTCAATATGCTGTAATAAAGCTTTGAGTGTGATTTTTATGTACCTTAAAAGTGTATGTGTTATAATTGGTGATGGATTTTATCACTTGATTATAATAAAGACATCCCCATAACTTTGGAAAGGAAGTATCCTTATTTTAAAATATTGGAAAAAAAATGACTGTCTATGATCTGTACTTACCAGAAAGGACTTGCTTTAGGACTGGTTGGGGTCCATTCTGCACAGTAAAATGCAGAATGATTTGTAAACTCTTTTGTCTGCTGCACTCCTTTCTGCACTGACCTAGCATAGCTATCATGTAGCATCTCCCAAGAGACAATAGTTCCTATCGTGAGGAAGCTGTAAACGCACTGCAACCTCACCTCATGTAAGAAGGTAGCCTTAACCTATTTCTGTCTTTACTGCCTGTAAACATTTATCTACATTAGTTTAAAATAGAAGTTTTATGGTTTCTGTAGATAAAAACTATACTGTAAGTCTTTATCCCTGTAGCTGGCCATACACTGGTCAATTTGTGCTCGATCAAGTAAACAATCAATATCTTCTTGATACCGATTGTCTACTTTGATTACCACTGTGCAACAAAGGATATCGATCAGATTTCAGCAGTCTTATTCAGGTATAATGCAAAATTTAGGACAAGATATCTAGTAAAGAGCCTTTTGTTGTCAGGCTGGCACTCAACACCTGACATGCACAGCAAAAGATATCCTTGGCAATCAGGAAAAGATGACATAACAATTAATGAAATGAAAGGCAAACTCCTGTTTATCAAAATTATCCCCTCGTTAGACACCTGAAGATATGGCACGTCAACACTTGCTTCATAAATGTGTTAATGAGCCTGTGAAAGCGAGTAATGAAAAACAAGATAAAACATTAAACACGCTAAAGGCTTGCAGATAACTGATGCTCAGCTATCCACTTAAAGTGCCTCACAATATGGGGTCATCAGTGGCTGGCTGTCGCTGAGAAAATTTTATTTATTACTTTTTTAGTAAAACATTTTATGTTTTACACAATATACAATTACTTAGATTTTGTGGAATTTGTAGTATAAAAGTTGTAATTTTTCCAAAAATAGATATAAACTTTGAAAAAAATCCAGCTTCTATCTATCTATCTATCTATCTATCTATCTAACAAAACATGTGCTAAAACAGCTCAACTGCTCCATTGCATAGCCACGGTTTCTGCGAAAACTGGATGAAATTTTAGACTTCCAGTAAAGTAGAATATATACCTCTGATATCTTTGCAAGAATTATAAATGCCTTTCACTCCATATACTCTATGCAAAACTTTTACTGGTTGAACGGGGACATTTCAGCTGCATTTGCTAGTAGTGACCTTGTAACCTGACAGCCTTTTTTTTTCTAAAGTATACATAGAGTAGGTGCACAGATAGAACAGTACCTAGACAGGGTTGTAGTTACAGATCTATAGGCCCCATACATAGCATTTTTTAACATTTTTCCCCTATTTAGGACATGCTCACCCTATTACTTTCATGGTGAGTGCATTGGAGTTCAGAGTGCTTGATGGGCACTGTTTGTTTCACCTTACATTAATGGTGTCATTCCCATCTTTGCATTGGTGGCCAGTTTCTGTGCCCTCTTGACTTTGCTGACCTGCTTTCTTCAAACTCGCCAGTCACAAACCTCCCTGAGGCCTTGTGCTCCATGTCCCAGCTTTAATGTTCTCTTTGTATTTGCTGGGCAGTCGGGACTTCAGTCATGTGATGGACCAACAAGGGCAATGGCCACTAGTGCTATCCTGGGACAGCACTGTGGCAGACAGCCACAGAAGGAGGGCCCCTGCGGGCCCTCTGGAGTATATGCCTAGTCATAACTGCCACCTTTGTAAGCAATTTTCCTGCACTATTTTGCTCAGTCCTGACTTTAACATTTTTTCTGTTTAATCTCTATTGATCATGAATAAACTATTATGTTTGGGTTAAATGGGGATCCCAAAAATTGTTCCACAGATTCCATTTGGCAAATCTTTACAATACTGTACACAAACAGATTATTATTGATGCGCCAGAGGCATCACACTGGTACCTTCCACTGAGTTCCACATTATTAGCACGTCTACACCACTTGGTAGTCAACTAGGTAAAGCAAAATTTTACCCTAGGCATTAGGAACACCAAGAAGCACCAAACCCAATCATGGCTAAATCTGACTTCCCGGTAAAATAGGTTAAATCCACATTAAAGGGCAAATTCAAGAAAATAGTTTTTTTGGAGTGATGAATAAATAGATGTTCTATAAACCCTTTATTACTGTATTTGTCTTCTTTTGGAGTGATGAATCAATAGATGTTCTTTAAACCCTTTATTACTGTCTTTGTCTTCTTTTGGAGTGATGAATAAATAGATGTTCTTTAAACCCTTTATTACTGTCTTTGTCTTTTCTGGGGAAGTTATCCCTCACTGTTTTTGAAACACCAAAGTCATTACCTTAGGGTAAGCACTACAGTGTTAGAGTTGTAACCAAAAAAGCAAGAGAAGGGAAATCTCCCCAGTGGGGAAATCATCCTGGCAGAGGTACTAATACTTTACTATCTAAGGTGAAAAAATATTTGGTCATGAGCTATGTGAAGCCAGTTATGTGAATAGAACTGGCAGGTCGCTGAAATAATGTGTAGAAATAATAACAAAATAAGACTTTTCTATAATATTTTTAGATACATAAAGAACAGTTTCTGGCAGTTCTGTGCACAGTAATCATACTCCTTTATAAAACTAGAAATAAACAACAAAAATGTTACTGGTTTTCCAAAGCATAAAGTGCTAATGAAGGGTAACATATGGTTCAGCATGTTTGTCTCCTAATTAGTAACATCAAAAGTGTCTCTGTTTTTAATAGGAAGTTTTCTTTGATATGGCCTTAAGCACTCTAATTGCTTACTACTGTATAATTTTTGGAATGGAACCTGTTTAATGTTTTTCTTTAATATATTGCTTCCAGTACACATGGCCACACACAGCGTACTTGGTTTCAAACTGCTTACGTTTACTAAACAGTTTTAAGAGCATATTTTAGCCAATATCTGCACTGTAATTCTTTTTTACCCTTCATTAACACATTATGTGTGTGTGGGTATGTGTATATATATATTGTATATATATGTATAACATGTATTTTTAAAGCTCTATTGCATTTCACATATTCATGCCACTAACTGTACCTCATAGGAACTGACAATTTGGTGTCCTATTTACAGTTTTACAGTGTGTGTAATGACCTCATCAGCAGCAAAATAGCTGTGTGTGTAACTGCATGTCACATGACCAGGGTACAGTATATGAAGCCCTCGCTGCCACCCACACAACCCAGTCTTTTTCCACGTTACCCCATTATCCATTCCTAATTAAGACCAAGACACCGTTTGGAAAAAACTGGCCATGGCAGCCCTTTATTAACATAAATTTCTTAATAAAACAACTTTATTTTATATCACCCAACATGTAAATATAACAATAACCAGGTAATTATAAGTCCATGAAAATCCCACCAAACTTGTTCATTCAACCATCCGCTTCTGGTCCACAGATAGGCCCCCAGACGCTCCTACGCCGCCTCGGGGACATTTAATATTTCCTTTTTACCCAACTTAACCACGTGTCGTGCAAGGCGACCTTTCCCACCCCAAAACTCCTCCTTTTTGTGTCCGAACTCCCCTCCATTCACCATTACCCCAATTCCAAATTTTCATGGACCCCAAAGAAAAACATGCCCTTCAGCCGCCATGACAATGCCTCACCCCAAGCCACCTCGCTATCAGGGAGGGAGGGTTGGAAAATCTTCTTCCACGGATTACTTTCTAACTGCTTTTCCTCCCCCTCAACCCCCTCCTTTTAAACCCTATCTCCTAGCCCTCCCCTGGACCATCACCCCCAATCATAATCTCTTATTTTCCCGCACTTTTTTCCCACATTTTTTTATTTTTATAAACATTAACCCTTACTCCTTCGTCTTCACTACTCCCCCTGTCACGAGGCCTTGCGCCTAGTTCTTTTTGCTCCAGGCCTGCTTTCTCCAGCTTAACAAGTCTGTGTGTACAAACCTTCATATCTCTTAACCACCTGAGCGTTACACTGATTTCTAGATTTTAACCAAAAGAGCAAAAATATTTAGTGCGAGAAATTACGGGCTTAGCGGTTAGGGGGTTAAACCTATGTCATAATGACTTGAATTTTTCAGGGTGCACTGGGAACACTAATGGTTAGTAGTAACCCCATTCAGCAGCTTCAAAAAGTTCAAGATATGGGGATCAGAATTTTAAAACTTGTGAGAATACAACATTCGGAGTGCATTTTCAAAAGCAAGTGGGCCTACGAGTCTTTACCTGGAAATGCAAATTGGGGACCTCCTGGGCCACTTTTATAGCAAGGAGCATATATATTTTGTCCTGAACGACAAGATAAAAGTAATATAATAGTCTAAGCATTCCTAATATCCCAACACTTTTACCAGACAGCACAACCAGGTCCTAGATATTACCTTAGACTACACTGCAGTTATAAAGTATTACAAGCTGCTTCAGGCCTTCCATGGCTTGATTGGATGTAGATTAATTTGATGAAGCAGCAACATTTAAAGTCTTCCTTGAGCAGTTTTGAATAGGTTATAGGTAAAGGTTAAAACTACTAGCACATTTAGAGGATATCCCATCTGAAACATTTGGCACCAGAATATTTGTCCCCATATGGGAATTCTCCCTACTATCATAAAAATTCCAAAAATTAGGTTTTCTTTTTCGTTTTGTTTTAGTAGCAAAGAAAAAAATTAATGGCTAATGTATCTTTTTTTTAACACTTATGTACTTTTATTTTTGTTTTTGTTTATCATATGTAACTGGTTGCCAGAAATCATAGAACGAGGTAGGAAAACTGAAAATCCCTTTCTTCTTTAACTTTGACTGTTCTGACTGTATTATTAAAAAAAAACATATCACTTCAGGGTCAGACCAAGATCACTATGCCTGGCACTTGTGAGTCAATTTTACATTCACTTCTGATGGCTTTCCACATAAGATCAAGACCAATTCTCACACATGATGTGTAAAACTGAAAGTAAGGTCAGCTGCCTCCTGCTTGCTGTAGTGTAATAACCTAGATAGCATTGGTTAATGTTTATCTTTTTCTTATTTTAGGAGCTGTATGCTCTATAAATTGACAGATACCCCCCCACTTCCTAAATCCCTCTTTCACCTGCCCTTCAGTTTTTTTCTTTTCCTGTTTTTTCTTTATCATTTTGTTATTCTAGATAAAAATAAATTTGACAAACATAGGCATCAGTTTTGATCTTAGTTTTTTTTTCAGTCTTCTCTGAAATCTGCTTCAGGCTGGTCTTTACAACGCTACCTGTACGCTAACGCTACGTGTATCTACCTAACAATCCGAAATGCAACTCTAGCACCAGTTTCAAACTGTTATGGCAGGATTCAAAGTCATAGCAATCTAAATTAAAACAAGATTTTTCTTTGCACATGATTAGATGATAGTTGAAATCTGATGATTAGATGATAGTTGAAATCTGCAGAGCTTCATCTTATTGCAAGGGGATCATTCATTTTGCTATATTACCAGTCTATATTCCTTTAGTACATCAACACCATTGCTAATGTAAGGTAGCAATGAGTGTGTTTAGAAATACCTCTTCTATGTTGGAGCAAATAAAAGTTTCTATTAATATGACATTTTTAAAAAGAAGTTATATCCTTTAGGAAGTGTAGTGAGAGGTTTGTCACCATTTCTTAAATCTTTAATGTTGATGATATGCTCTTGAATTTCCCTCCTCAGCTTTTCCGAAAACACACCATGAAATGTATTCTACTCCCTTTATCTGCCGCTAAATGCATCCTTCCTCCTAGTAAAAATCCTAACAATTTGCATTTATTAAAGTAGTAACAGTATTAATGAAAAAACTACTCTTTAAACTATTATTCTATGGCTGCACATACACAGGCAGATGTTCAACAATATTAGGTAGGGACAGATATCTACATCTTCAAATTACTGGCATTTTATTCATGCCTCATGTGCTGTACAGGTGATCTTCGATGATCTTCTAACATTAACACAGACTGTCTTTGGAAAACCCATATACTTATATGGTACATCTCAGTGAACTTCAGATTTCATATTTGCCACCTGACTATCTTTGAAACAAACTTTAGCGAGCGTTTTAGGAATAGATTGAAATCTATAGAATCAATGGGGTTAATTTACTTATAAGATACTTTGGTGCCTTATCTTGTGACTAAATTGAGAATTACTGCCAGCAGAATACAGGAAAACAAATTATGGCTGGTCAAATCACATAGATTTTGCCCACTCATTAGAAAATTAGATTTGGGTTAGTGTTATTTTTACAGGTAGGGTTAGTTTTAGGTTTAAAAGTGAGAGAGTGTGAGTGTGTTTGAAGGGGGGGAGGGGGTAGTGTTAGATTTACAGGGAGGATTGTTAGGTTTACAGGAAAGTTACCCCCTTTAGGATCACAGGGAGAGATGGTTATTATTATTATTTTATTTATATAGTAGATTTATATAGTGCCAACATATTACACACCGCTGTACGTTAAATGGTTGGAGGAAGATTTCCTGTGAACATGTTACAGTTATAGGGCAGGTTTATTTTGAAGTTACAAGCACTGTAGGATGGTCTAAGGTTATGGCATTTCCAAAGAAGCCTGTTTTTTTTAAAATAAATTCAAGATTGTCTTTTTTAAAGTGGTCTTCCGTTTCCAGTTCTTGTAAAAATGTAAAATTTTCTGAGAAAAAAAGAAAAGCTATAATATATTGAGACATAGCAAGCAAATCATGCCAGTGAGCATCATAATATTGCACTCATCAGATAATGCATTATACATGTATAGTACTAAGAGGACTGCAGGGACATTGAAATCCATTTATATTAACATATCCAATAATATTTATTGTAAACCAATAAAACATATTTGCACATTTCGCATGTGAGCAGTAGGCATATGTAGATTTGCACACAGTTTCGTCATCCAGCTGCTTCCTGTAAAATGTCTCCAATTTAAATAGCAGAGCCGATAATTGTACTCTGTGAATCGTGTAGGCTGTCTTTCACCATGAAGCAATGTGTATTAATCTCCCTCTGGCCACAGCTTTATGTGCTCTCCATAAAGTGCTGAGAGAGACATCTTGAGGGAGATTAATATCAAAAGCAAATCCTGTCTTTCCTTCTCAGAATTTTAACTGTTTGTGGAATATGTCAAGTTAGATCCTTTAAGTGGAAAATGTGTTTAAAGCACTTATGACGTAGTAAAGCAAACATACGACCTTCTTAGGAGATTTAAAAATGGCAGAACAAAAACGGTCCATTTTTCCATAGTATCAAAAGAATTCAACTTTCACTTTCTACATTTCCAAAATAAAAATGAATCTAATTAGATGCTTTCTGCTAGATTTTTTTACCTAAAGCATGCCTCCTGGGAGAAATGGGTGCACAAAATGCCATAAGAACACACTTTAGGAGGGCATTTATATTAGTTACCTGGAGCCCAGGTATCTGGGGAGCAACACTCACATCATCTGTGTCTCATGGAAGCACCAAAGCCAGGCCAAGGTATTTTATTTTACGATTGTGTTTCATGAGCTTTATTCTGTCTTTTCTGGCAGGAATGGTTTGGACTACAAATTAGGCAGTGCCTAATTTGTATCTAAACCCACATTAAGTTGCCACTGATTTTCTTTTTTCAGGAATTTTCCTTTACTTTTATCTGTTAATTTGATGCACAACACACTTGCTGTCAATTGGTACTTTTGCTCCTTAAAGCAGAAGTAAACTTAACTAACCCAAAACAATAAAATCACACTTACCTTCCATCCCGCAGTTCAGTCTATCCGTCAGGAGGTTTCTTCTATCGGGTCCTGTTTACTCCCAGTATCCGTCTTCGGCCCGACACATAGGGAGCGCCAGGCGCCGCCATCTTCTCCTTTCTTCTTCTGTGTTCTTCTTTCTACGTCACCTGATCTCACACTGTGCAGGCGTAAGATCGAGTGACGTAGTTCAGAAAAAAACTTGCCGATCTCACTGCGCATGCGTGAGATTGGCAGTTTTTTCCTTTATTGATGAAAGATGATGCTCGGCCATGCGCAGAAGAAGCAGCCAAGAGTCTCCCAGGATGCCTTCCTACAACATTTATATGCATTTTTATTGACTTTTACAAGTGTTTTAAAGCTTGCCTAAAAGTTTTACTTTTAAACCTTTTAGGTAATGAGTACAAGGGTACACAAAACCCCTTACTCATTCTCTGAAGGGGGTAAAATATGAGTAAAATTTGAGACCAGACTTTATTGTTAAAGTGAAACGATGATTCCCACAGCTGCATTCACGACATGAGCACAGCCGTGGGACTTCTGAGAATGTGTGGGATCCCCAAGCACTAGAGGGCAAATGAGGAAATTTTCAAGTCTAGTGCTGATTGGCTGAGAAAAGGGAAACCCTGATGACAGCTCAAGCGTCATCAGGATTTCCCTTTCCTCAGCCAATCACAGAGCGGAGCTCTGCTCTGCTGATAGCTTCCCTTTCTTGATTGCTCCTGCAGTCCAAGTGGAGCTTTGACATCTGTTCTGGATCCAGGAACACATGCCACAGTTCCGCTAGGGCTGCAGGAGCAATCAAGAAAGCAAGGCTGTCAGCATGGCAGCGTTCGCTACGTGATTGGCTGAGGAAAGGGAAATCCTGATGAGGCTTGAGCTGTCATTAGGGTTTCCCTTTCCTCAGCTGTTCAGCACTAGAGGTGAATAGGAAGACTTTTCCTTATTTGCCCTCTAGTGCTCGGAGATCCCACACTGTCAGGTGTCCCATGGCTGTGCTCATTACATAAATGCAGCCATGGGAATCATTCTTTCATTGTGGGATAACCTGTAAAAAAACAGTTTAACCAAATTACACAAAACTCACACATTTATTAAATTACTTTAACAAAATAACATAAGCCTCGTCTTATTTTTTACCCATATTTTTAACCCTTTCAGGGAAATAGTAAGGGGGTTTATGTATCCCTGTACTCATTCCCCAGGGTGGGGTGGTGGAGAGTCCCCCAATTAAAGGGGGCTTCCGGATTTCAAAGTCCTGCTAAAAACTTTTATAAAAGCCCCCAATGTTTTCAGGGAAATCTTTCATAAAAAGCTTAAAAACGCTGAATTCAATAGGAGCATTTTCCCGCGTTTACCCTGTGGTTGAATTTTTAAAAGTGCCTCAAGAAAATGTCCTGGGTAGATTGGGAATTTCAAACATGGGCTTTTAAAGCCTCAGGTCAAACGCTGGGGAGAACGTCCGCGTAGACCAGAGGTAGGCAGACTCCGGCCTTTAGGTCGAATACGACCTAGCCAGTATTTCAGTCCGGCCTAGCGCCCCCCTAGTTAATTGTTGTTGAATCTGGCCTTATTGAATTGTCACCGCAGCTACCAGTCTCTGGAACGTTGACCTTGAACGCTGTGTCTTCAACCCGAATGGACTGAGGAATTCTTCGTCCAATGTGGCAACATAGCCCAGTGTTTAGTGTGCAACAGCACTTTCGAGCGGTCGAATCTTTCGAAGCGGTTGAAAGAGACTTTCATTGACTTCTACCATCAGCAGCCACATGCTCAGTTTCCAATGTTGTTAGCCCGTGCCAAGCATGTGATCACAATGTTTGGCAGCACTTATTCGTGTGAGCAGCTGTTCTCCAAGATTACGTTTTTTAAGAACAAGCTGCGCTCTCAGCTCACTGACAATCACCTTAATGACATTCTGTTGCTGAACTTCTCATCATTAGAACCTGATATTGTATTTGTCTCTAAAAACATGCAACATCATGTTTCCCATTGATCCTACTGTCACTGACCATTGATCATCCAAAAAGTTTGCCAACCCCTGGTGTAGACGTAGCCTTAAAGTTAGAGATTAGAGGAGGGTGGCTTTACAGTGGAGCATAAGATAGCAAAGAAAGTAGGAACATTTCCAGTTTTGTCTGTCATATTAGTGCTAATAATGCAACAATGTAGATTTTGCAAACTGTGATTTTGTTTTGGTACTGCAGTTTCTTTTTTCATTATAGAAACATGCCTTATACCAAAGGGCTTTATAGTTTGGCAAAGTGTATGGAGTGTGAATGAATCAGTGTTTTTGGGAAATGAGCAAGAAGTATATACATTATTCTAAACTGAATCTTAGCAACCACTATGAAATCTGTACTTTAACTGTCAGTTATCAAATAATTACCTGTGTGATGCATCTACCAATGTATAGAACTGCAAATCCAATAATACCACATCCCCAGTGATAGAGTCTGTGCATCTCAAAACTCATTAGAATGGTTAAAAATTGAATAATTCCACTTTTCTGAGCTTGCACACATCTCACTGCTGTTTTCTAAGGCGTAGATATGTTAGTTCTGTCAGAGAGGAGCAAGTTGTGGTCTTTCAGCTTGTGATATCCTAAGCCAGTGGAGACTCCCTCAGTTTTTGATATCAAACTGCTATCCAGATCACCTTGAGTGTGCAGAAACGTGGAAAATCCTTCCTTCCTTAAAGATGATGTACATTCTAAGGAAAGCAGCAAAGGAAACAAAAGCACAAAACAGTGCAGTACTGCTAGTTCATTCAAACAAGCTCAGTTTAAGTTTTTCCTGGTCCAAGAACTATTGTTAGGCCTAATAAGAATTGAGAATTTCTGTGCATTTCCACATGGACTGAATACAAAGAGGCTGCAGGATATCAACAGCATTGAGTTGCAACTGAGGAGGAAACAGCAACTAACTTTGTTCTTTAAAGAGCAATTCTAAGAAGCATATTAGGCCAACGAGTTAACTCCCAAAGGAGAAAGCACCATATCACTGCTGAAGCCAGCGAATCCACTTTTTCCTTAAACCAGACAACCCTTTTAGACAACAAGAGTTATTAATAATATTATTATTATTATTAATAAACAGGATTTATATAGCGCCAACATATTACGCAGCGCTGTACATTAAATAGGTTTAGACAACCCTTTTATGTTAAGTAAAAATTCTGTTTTTTTTTGTTTTTTTTTAAGTGCAACACTGTAGCACCTCCCCCTAAATCTCGATAGCCTAGGTCATTGAGAATGAATGGGAGCGCAAAGCCTCCTGGTATACCTACGTCAGGCATCCCAGGAGGCACTTAGGTGCTCTTTATGCGCATGCCCGAGGAGCCTTTTTTGTGGGGGGAAAAAATTGCTGATCTCACGCGTGTGCAGTGAGATCAGCAAGTTTTTTTTCCCAACCTACGTCACCCGATCTTGCGGGTTGGGTGACGTAGGAAGAGGAACCTGGAAGAAAAGACGAAGATGGCAGCGCCCAGCATGCTGACTCGCTGATGGATGCTGGGATGACACGGGACCTGCAGGTTTGAAGGTAAGTGGATTTTTTTTTTGTTGTAGGCACTTTTAGGTTTAGTTCCTCTTTAAATCTGAGTTATTTGAATTTTCTTTTACCAGAATTCAGAAAGAACCTCACTGGGTGAGAAAGAGTATGTGTTCTGAATCCTGTGTTATTTGAAATCCCCTTCTTTTGTTGTATCTTCACTGACATTTTCAGTTGTAGCTTTTTATAAAATGTCCCTTCTGTATGTAAGAGAGAGAATCAAGCCTACAGTTGATTTACTTGGGAATAACTATCTTGAATCCAGATTAGCAGATTGGAAATCTCATAAAAAAAACAAGCTTTCACTCGCCTCAGAACTGTTTTTACTGTTATATCCCTGCTGGAGAGATTTACTCCCATCTTCTGTTCCGGTGACAAAATTGTCACAGGCATCGAAAGTGAAGGGAAAGCTATCTGATGGGTAGATAGACACCAATAAAAGCCTGACAGTTTCTACCTATTACTTGGAGTTCTACATTAAGGGACTTTTCTCACTTGTGGTGGAAAACTACACGGTTGACCGCTCCCAGGTTCACAGCAAACCACTGCTGTGTGCTCAGGAGTGACAAACTGCACCACAGGCAACCACATTTACTTGCGTCTCCGGATGCTTCTTCAACAGCCAATGGTGCAGCCAAAATCATCTTCAGGATCTGCAGCACAATCTGCTGCAGCTATGTGCAGAAATTGCTTCTTTCCTGAATGGGAAAGGTTGCGATAGCAGTTGAGCCTCAGGTCTGAAATGGCCCTAAGGCTCCTGAAATCCGATATTGAATCATTGAATTATATATTTATTATTTTTATTAGGGTTTTTTTGCTTTTGCACATAGCAAAGTTTAAGCTTCTGATTAAGAAAGGTCTGGGTTAAGATTCCACAATTTGTCTATTTATATTTTTGCCATATTACTTCAATTGCGTGTCATTATATGTTTACGTTTTTTGATAATGCCACTCATCAGCACTTTGAGACATTTTTTATTTAATTGGTAATGTCTGTTGTACTGCACAAAGAAAAAATGAGAATTCATGTGTTATCCGGATTGCTGAAAGCATCCATAGGGGAGGGACAGGGCTCAAGAGGAAAGCTTTCTCGTGGACAAATGTAATTTTTAAAATTGCTACTGATCTACAAGCAGACTTAGTAAAAGAGATTTTAGACACAGTTATTGGGTACAGACATATATTAGGAGTATGTGTAATAACTCGTACAGATCAGTATCACAGTGGGGGTGTGCATAGGAGAGTGATATACATAAGTGAATGGGCTGCAGCTCCAAAAGTGGACAGATGCTGTAGTTCGGGTACATTTTAACATAGCCCGAAGCTGATGCTAAACTTAGTGTTTCTATAAATTGCATTGGGCGCCAGGGAGCACTTTTCAAGAATCAAATGAATGCCAGCCACTCTTTTTCAGCAAGTACAGGATCTAAAAGTTTACACACACAAAGGACTTTTCTTGTATATGGCAACAAAAAGTCATAAAAAAATTTACAGAATGCAGCTCTATTTACTGAATATTCTCTTAACAGCTTCCAATGTGGATAGACCTAGCATTCTATAGCTCTGTGCTTATTTGAACACTTTTAGTTTGGTAGTACATCCAGAGCATATACAAACATTTCAGTTGAGAATGCAATTCATTTTATATTTGCTGTTATCCATGCAGATAAAAAAATATACTTTACCTAAATTATGTAACTGTTTGAAAATAGTGTCCAGCATTTGTATTTGTATAGAACAGGCAAAGGTTAAAACTCCTATTAAGTTTTTAGGCAGTTTCATTTTGCTTCCCAAAGAGCTATATCAGGATAGGTGGAGGATTTTTCCTTACCTATTGCTCAGATGGCTACTCCCACTTTTTGGCATAGTGACAACGGTCACCAGGACAAAGAAAAGGCTCAAATCTTTTTCCATTTCAACCCTTTCCTACTTGTTTACGTTACAACTTAAATACATAGTTTTACTTAGAACTAGTCCCTAAACATGGCACAGTGTGCTGCTGGTTTTGACCACCCAATCAAAGCAAAGGGGGAATCCTGGACCAGGTTGTATTGTTTATCTGCAGTGCAATCTTTAAAGAGGTTACAGACCTCAGAATCAGAAGCCTGGCTGCATATATATTTTTAAAAGCATTTGCCATGTATTTATTTCAGTTTTCTCTTTTTAGTTTCCTGAAATTCAGCTTAACAAATTACTCACTATAACAATATGTTTTTTCTTTCCCTAAATGGTCAATTTTTCAGCTCTAAAATATTGTCTTTACAGAAAAGACAAAGCTACAGACTTTCTCCTTGCATTTATCTTCCCACTCATATTAAATCTCTGCAACTTGAAGAAATCCTATTGCCGCCTGAGTGCAATTATTTTCTGGGGTGATCTATTTCTATCTGAAAGTGAAAAGTTTTCATTTTTTTAGCAAGTGTTTGAGACGCTCTACACCTTGGATTTTCAGGTGAAAATCCTAGAACATAAAGTTTTGGAATAGAAAAATAATATCCTGGAATTCACATAATTATTACCCTGATAGCTTATGCAGGTTTTCACATCCCTGCCTGGGATGCCTCCCAGGTATTGATTGCGAATGATGAATGCAGCTTGCTATTAATTACACTGCCAACTCTAGAAAGCAGTTCAGATCCTGTGGTTCCTCACCACTTTCCTTTGATGAATTGCCAAAGGGGACCTCAGCACATGAGTTTTAACCGATAATACTTTGCATTTTGGATCATGAGAGGCATGCAAATTGCCATTTAAAATATTCAATGCTCTGCTATCGTTTATTTCTTTATTAATTTTTATCTTTCCCACATAAATGGAGTGGATTCCCCCTGAACAGTAAATGGCATCCACGTCTCTAGCCCATTTTATAATATGCTGTGTATTCAACAATGTCGGTTTAAAGGCGGGCATCTATTTGCCATGTACGGCTAATTTTCTAAATCCTATTTACTTCCCATTCTTCATCACTTTGCTGTGGTTACTATGAGTGGTCTGTACATGCACCAAAATAGCTTCTGCGTATTCAAGACTGCAGCAGAAGCACCCTGACCTGATTATACCTCTCAGTTATAAGGACTGCAGCTCACAGAAACCTCAGTAGGCAATGAGTGGATGCTGGCCAGTCTAAAATCTTTTATTTATTGGTTACATAATTCCTTTTAAAATTAATCTCATGAGCATGTGATTAAAATATAAATGTTGGGGAGTTTAAAGATGTATCTCTACTTTAAAGTGTACACCAATTTAAACATTTTTTAAGTCCCATTAGGAGGATATGCTGTCCACATTTTAACAGCAAGTGAGTGAAATCTTCCCAAAAGGTATGCAGCAGCAAAATTTTTGATGCTCAACTAAGGCCAGGGCCTCTGTTGGATGTTTGTTGCTATCTGGGGAAATCATCGATCACAGATACCATAACAACTTGAGTTTTTGTAATACACATATGTTTTAAGTGTCTAATTTCAAACCATCTTAATATTAATGGGGAGAGGATTCAAACATGATTGGCTGCTAGATACAAATATGTTAGGGCCTTTTTTAGGACATTTCTTCTGTAGAACTTTGTTATACATTAGTCATCCTCTTACCACCACCATCACTTTTCGTAAAATTCATGGCATGAGCCTACTACATCTGTACTTCCAAACACAAATCTCCTTTCACCTTTCAGGTAAAGCTTTTTCTTCCCTTTTTTCTTTTTGTATTCCTTCATAAACCATAAGCCTGTCTCACTTTCCAAATTCCTCTTGCCATTTTCTTTCATAGTTCCTAAACTATTGCTCATGAACTCTTCTTCATTACACTCTGGCTACTTTGTGTTCCTTGGTTATAAGTTCTGTTCTTATCCATAACTCCTTCTGTCTCATATCTCCTTCATTCAAACATACCATCTATTACTCTTTCTTCTTTTCTTCTTACCACCCTAACCTATGTTTTCTGCCTTATTCTGTGATACTCCATCCCCATACTCCTATATCCTTACTTCAGGCCTAATCTTCATCTTCCTTCTTTGCTGCCTGCCACTAATGTTGAAGAATCATAAGTCACAGAAGTAAGAATTGTGAGTATGCCCCACAATGTGATAGGTTCAGGGCCTAAGGCCAGTTCATATTTACCACCTTTACAGACTCAGAATATGTAACACATACAGAAGGGTTGTCCACACTAAAAAAGTACTGTTACAGTGTAGAAACAGTATTGTCTACACTGCCCAGGAAGCTGCTAAAATTCTGGCACACAACACAGTGATGCTCTGCTATTTGTTTAATGTACTTGATTATATGACATGTGATATGACATTTCATGGGTGTAATAAACAACACAGGAATGTATCACCACTCTAAACCAACCTCAGAAACAGCTTCGCTGTGGAGGATTTTCTTATTCTGCTGCTGTCATTAGTGCATTTTTTTCCCAATTATGTGTATTTGTCTAGAAGGTGGGGGGATACAGTAAAGAAGGACACAAATAAAAGAACCTACCTAAATAGTCCCTACCATTTACTTGCCTTTTAATGCTGTTTAAACTAAGAGAGCGTAAAAGGAAGCAAGATAGATTACTGAGAGTGGGAAAACTTCCCCAATGAAGGCTATGGGTAGATTTTTTTACCAAGATGAAGGACTGACATTTGAAAAAAATGATCTGACAAAACTATTACCTAAACTATAATAAAGAGAATGGACAACACTGCCTCCTGAATGTTCTGTAATTTTAACAAATGTGGCTACATTGCCAGGATTCCAAAGCCAGATAGGTAGATTTAGTGTACAGGTACAGGTATCTTCTTCTAAAGCTACTAACTGAAAAACAATGCAACAGATGGTGCCAGACTGATCTCCTAGATGACAGCGGTAATACAGATTTTTCATGAGCTTGGACATTTTTACTTTCCTTAGGTTATTTACTCCCTGACATTAGTTTTAACGTGTACTAATTGCAAATTAATTGGCACTTACATGGATGGCAAAGAACATTTTATATAGCCCATGAGTTCCCCGACTGTTTTTCTGTGATTGAATGAATTGATCAGTTTTAAGTGTATACTGAATGGGAACAAGATAAAGTTACAGCCCAGCATAAACTTCAACCTGTAAGCATAGACCTGACCACATATTTCTGCAGAAGCCAAGCTTTCAATTTTCATTGTCAAAACAAAACAAAATATAACAAGCACTATCCACACAGTGCTGTTATAATATGCACACTTGAGTCCTACTTTGGTGCTGTCCCTCTCAGGCTTTATTTGCATCCCACATTTTTAAAGATATATAGGTACACACACACACACACACACACACACACACACACACACATACAATTATTTTATTATTTGCTAGAACTGTCATGATGATTGTTTTGTAGGAAAATAACCCATAAATCAGTACCCCCTATGGATGCCCATGGTTAAGAAACAGAGGCAACGTGTGCTAATTCCAGTGCTAAGTGGATAGAATGTTGAACCACTAAAACTGTTTTATACCAATGTTTTATTGAGTATGTGTTAGTATATGTCCTGGCATTTTTTAGCTCAAAACTCATTTTTATCAATTTGATCACTGTAGATAATATATGTCATAGTACATAGTGTATAGATAAAACAGATCATGCATGAAAAGAGCTTGTTGCCTGCAAAACTTTGGGAATGCCAGAATACAGCTTTCACAGACAAACTTCTTATGCCCAGTATGGGCTATTTGTAGGAGAAACAGCAGGAAGTTTCTAGTAGTGCTTTGGTGTTGAGAGATATTTTAGGGGGGGTGTAGGGGATTTCTGTGAATGTATAGCAAAACTAGGATAGTTACAGATTAGCTTTAGAAATGCATTTAATATTTTTAATGAATACATAATTGCAATAATTGCCATTATTTTTAGATCTGCCTAAAGTTCAGCTTTAACATATTAAACATGAAGTTCAGTTTTTGGCAGTTGTTCACAAAATGAAAAAAATATCGAACTGGAAAAAGTCCTGTGCAGAGGAACTCAATTATTAAGTGGCATGGAGGACCTAGGCTATCAGGAGATATTAACTGAACTCAATTTAATCAGTCTTAAAAGGGGATAATATGGTCACCTTGAGTAAAAAAGTCAATGGTCCTTATAGGTAATTAAGTAATAGTTATATGTTTAGGTAATAGGTAAATAGATGTTGCTGCAAAAGGGCACATTTTGTTACTGAAAAAATTGCATACAGTAAGAGTTTTTTTTAAACTGTAATAGCTTAGATATGTAAAATAGTATTGCAACGTAACTGGCTCTAGATTGTCAAAAATATATGGACGTGTTTGTAAATGTACAAATTACTTTCTGCATACTTGTAAGCATTTTCTTTATTCTTGTAAACCAAGCTGTGTGTGCACAGGATTCCGTGCAGAGATAAAGTGTTCAAAATGTGATTTAATTTTTATTGTTTTTAAAGAATGTGTAAAAAGCAGGGCCAGGAACATGCTACAGCATGACTGGGTGGGAAGGCAGAGGAAGGCAGGTGTAGTGTTAACCTCCCTGTGGGTATCAATAATAAGTATTTTTAAATGTAAAAGCGGTACTTTTAAAAATACTTAGTATTTTAAATTTCCCGCCTCCCAGCTGCATGGTCCCGCCCTCTAGCCATACACTCGCCTCCAGCCGGCATCTGCTTCCCTTGGCCTTTGCGTCCCCAACATTCACACGCCCGGGATGCAGATGCTGGCCAGGCATCACCAGGTTACACAGATGCCCAGCTGGCATTGCCAGGGGAAAGAGATGCTGGGCATCGCTGGAAAATGCTTCGGGCATCACTGGAGGACGTTGCCAGAACGTGGGAACCAGCCAGGTAGGACGTTTAAACCCCCTGGCAACTCCACCCCGAGTTTGGCTTGGGGTTACCGCTTTGGTATGGAAAATTCACCCCGAGCCACACTCGGGAATATCGCCAGGGAGGTTAAAGGTGGTGGGGGAAGTCAAGAAGAGGTCAAGGCTGGGATAGGTTGAAAATGTAAATAATAGGAAGGGTATAAGTGATAAAAGAAAGTGGGGTGTGGGGGGTGAAGTCAGAGGGCTAGACAGCAATGAAGAAGATTGCCACCCTCCCATTCCAATTTTGGAGTTTAAGTTGTTGCAAGGTTTATTTGGGTGAGGGGTTTGGCGGTTAAAGAGCAATCTTTGGTATGGGGTCTCCTAAATGGCTAAATTTGTCAGCAAGTGGATGGTAATTGATGTGGGGATAGAATGCGCAATTAATAGTTTTCACAAGGTGCCTGGTATATCAATGCAAGACGCAGCTCCCTAGTTGGTGTGTTAAAAAAGGTAATGCCTTTGAGGACCTGCAACCTGAATGTGGTAACATTTTATGGTATGATGTTGTTAGGTTAATGTTTTGTTATCATGTGGGTATGTTGTTTTAAAATTTTGTAATAAACAATACAGTCTGTCCAGTCTGTGGTGGCTCTTCCGCACTGATAGAAAATACTGAAAATTTCGGTATGATATCAAATTGAAAATAAATCTTTTTATTTGTACTGTTTGCCCTTTTTTATTTGTATTGTTTGCCTTTTAATACCCATTTATTAATTAGAATTGCTTTATATTTATACGACATAGCATGTATTGTGGATGCAGAAGTTCATTTTTAACAGAATAAAATAAATATACAATATGCATTTTACCAACACACATGGGTTTTTATACTTTTATTATACTTTACTATCTTCATAGGATGCCACTGTACATTTAAACTTATCATTTTTCTTCAGTAAAAAGTGATATAAGTTTAACATTCTTTATTTTCCGAAGAGCAAAAGTTTGCTGAATGTGCAGTAATTGATGCGTTTTCATTGCATTAAACCAGAATAATTTAATTTAAAAGGGGCTTTTAGCGAAATATTTAGAAGTAGCTGTATTGCTAGTATAAATGAGTTGTCTGATTGATAGCAGTTTTATGATAGTACTGTATTATCAGATGTGTTCATCTTTGTTAATGTCATCTGAACACAATCTTGCATTTAAAACTAGCTTTTCGTCAGTTGAAAGTGGAACTCCAAGTACATGAATTGTTTTACCTACTAAATAATGGCTGATAATGACTGTCTACCCATTAAGCAGGCTGGTAACATGAATATGACATGAGAAACTGCAAAGGGGAACTGATAAATATTGAAGTCTGATTCTTGGTTGTTCAGTGTATCAGGCTAAACATAATTACAAGTAATTCACAGGTAAAGCAGTTTCCTTGAATATACAACATACAGGGTCTTCCCCAAAGAAGCTGTAAATGGGTAGTAACCCTTGTATAGTGACCCAACGTCTCTGTAACAACCCGAAATTGCCGGCTGGTATACCCAGCTAGAAGGGGTAATAAAGGGGGAAAACACTGAATAAGTATTGCATATGTGTATCTAGTGGTTTGCCAGAAATTATGGTTTAGGCCTCAAAGACTTGATATTGCTATATGACTTGATTAGCTGGATACATGGATTGCAGTAATACACCCTATGTTGTAAAATATTTAAGGATATATAGCAGTTCTATGATTGTAAACTATATGAGCGTGAAGCTCTTAAGCACCTTCAGATTAAAGTCAACTATTTTCCCAGGATAAAAAAATGGTGATTGCCAACCACTGACCTTGCTCTTAATATTCTTTGAAGTGGAATGTTATAAATAGTTACAGTAGATGGCACTTTTCTGGATACTGTTGCCATTGGCATATCCAACTGTTTCTTGTAAAATGTATATTTTAAGACTTTGCCCGAGAGCATAGCTAAACTCCTAAAACACACTGTTTTAACTGCCATAAAATGTATTACTGTTCAGATGATTTTGTTATACAGCTGTTACTACCAAACAGTGGAGGTAGATCCTAGACTTCCCTGTAGACCTCATTGCACTTAAATGATTCAACAGTCCAGGATCTGCCCCTTCCTGTAGATAACCTAGTCCAGGATCTGCCCCTTCCTGTAGATAACCAACTAAAGATCAGCAGCACACTGAAGTCATCCCTGTGTACTCCACGCCTGTAAGCATGTTCAGAGTGTTAGCTCCACAGCACTGGGCAAGGCAAATGAGCCCCAAATGGTTCCTAGTGCAAGTGATCTATCTTTTAGTTTCTCTTGCTGGTTTATTAAATATATTTAAGGTGAAGGATATTAAGTCAGAGTCAAACACATGTTATGTCTATGTAGAAATAATGTAATCATAATATTATCAGATATAAAACTGAATCACATGGCCCTGTTCATGCACATTCCAGTGTTTGAGGAAGTATTTTCCCATTAGATGATCACATCCAGAGTACAAAGTTGTCTTTGTTTATAGAAGCCATATATTCCATCATTAAATATGGAGCACAATAGCAGCTAGGACTCCAGTACGCTGTGTTAATGAGCTAATAGAAAAAGCTTCACTCTCTCTCTGGAAGAAAGCTAAGTATAGAGGGACCAGCATTTCTCAGTCTCACGCATCTCTTTACTTCCTATCAGCTTGCCATCCTGTAAATTTATTCATATTTTTTAGCTTTAGAAACAAAATACCTTATGCCATAAAAATGAAAATTGCTTAGTGAAGGGCATACGCTATATTTCGGCAGTGGACTCAACTTGTACATATTTTGTATATAAATGTTATATTCATGAAAGTAATTTATTTTATTTTGATATCATAAAAGATGTGTGGTTTTGCAGATTGGATAGAATTTTTACAACATGCATTGAATGGATTGGATAGTGATGGGTTATTGGCACTTGCGTCTACTAAAGTAGGCATCATATCATGAAATATAACAGTGATTTATCAGTTGTGTCTGGATGTTGGCAGTTGTACCAATTAATATGGCCCCAGGCATTCCAGAAACATTATGGCAAGTAAAAAAAACTGTGGAATGGGGGAATAGGGGAATATTAAACAAAATCCACAGAAATATGAAATAGTAGTTTAGAATTGACATATTATTCAACACAATGACATGCTTTAAGTGCAGGACATATAATATCACTTTTGAAAAAATTTCACCTACTTCTTCACATTTTAGTTGCCAATGTATATAAAACATTTTTTTAAATTTTAGATAGACTACAAGTAGGTTAGACCATCTAAAAAATTGCACACCTTTAAACTCCTGTGGGTGAGTACTTTCCAATCCCTATCCCACTTTTGGAAGAAATTATGGAAAAGAAGTAGAATAGGATTAGAAATTTCCCATAGGGGACATTTCCTCCTAATTCTTGTTCTAGAGTGTCTACATGTAACCATCTGTCTGAGTCTGACTATTTGAGTATCAACAAGAATCCTCTCAAAAGGAACATAGAAAGCAGTAAAAACAGGTAAGAAGCCAAGAAATATCAGAGGATCTAAGGATCCAAAGCTGGTCAATTCAGTCATCATTCAGAATTTCCTGTGCTATTACTGGTACGAATGTACCCCTGTAGTTATTGGAAGGGGGAGGTAAGAATCTGGTCTTTATTAAATTCTTATTAAAGTGGGTTTCCAGATTCCACTTGTAGCCCTACTCCTACTTTTTGGAGGACCATATAGGAGGTAGCTTTATCCTTCAACATTGGTTCCTCGAAGTGTTGAGGTAACGCATGGAGCCAGATATAACATAGGATTGGGGTGCTGCATGCTCACTGCCCCCTTTTGTTGCCATTCAGGCTACAGGTCTACAAAAGTGTCTGCTTGAAAGGATAACTTCATACTTTTTTAAATAAAATGGCACACAGCTTTAGACATCCCTTAATAATGATATTTAAATTATTTATGTATTCCAAATAGAGCCCGCAAAGCCACATGAAAATACTGTCCCCTTGCTAAATTAAATTTTTTAAACTTTTTTGGCATTGATACGTTCCCCTGGCAGCACCCAGCTCCATGTGCCTTTTTTATCGTAAATTGCCTTTCCCCCTTAGAAATATATTATTTCCTTTTGCCGATGAGCCCCCTGAGATTTCCGAAGAAACTTTAGCTGCCTGACTGTTACAGTTCTAGAAGAACAGTGAGATTCTGCTGTTTGTCAAGGATACACTATGTCTTCTTCTTCATATGCACAGCATTGGGGACAGTGGGGTGACACCAGTGGAACTAAATTTTTAATTAGTACTATTAGAAAAAATATGTTGCTGGTGTCTGAAATTGCTTTTTAAACGTAAGTGACAGTAATGCCTATTTAAAGTCACCATGATTAGATTAAACAGAAATGAATAATAATATTTAATTCATGATTACCTAAAAGACCATTACATTTTACATAGAAATGTTTTGCAAATCCGTGCAATAAAGACAACTATTTTCATTACGTTTTTTTTTTTAATTGTACAATTTTGTAATTGTACTAAAGGAAGGCAACTTCTACAAATTTGAGTATTATCAGGTTGCTCTTTCCCCTAAAAAAATGAATAACCAACTGTGTTCAGTTACTAGATTGTATCCAGCTACTAGAATCCTAACCTGTTACAAATCTAGTAGGAAATGTTAGTGCTTGTGGCTATTATTGCATCCATGACATCAACACTAATTACATATTGATCTGTTACCTTGGTGAACAAATTGACCTATATTTCAACAAAACTACTTTGTAAACCCATAGTATAGTCACACATTACACAAACATTGTACTACAACTGCTTGGGATCACTAGATGAACAACCAGGGACAACTGCTGTCATTTTCTAAGGAGCAGGACGCAACAGGGTGGCTCCTGCTTCCCCCCTCCATGGAACTGAACATGGATGTGTGTACACACATCATTTCCAGGAACAGAAATCTACTGTCGGTATACAGCTTTACTAGCAGGGCCAACTTTGCCATCACATGGTATGATAATGGTAATGGCCAATGTATTGCTTGGAAAGTGGCTTTCCTTTTGTGTGCACTGGAGTTTCCCTTTAAGGACGCTGTGTTCTTATAACTACACTAGGATTCAGTTATGTGTACAAGAGCTACTATCATTCTAAGAACCAATAACATCACATAAACATGTTTAGCTTTAATGAGGTTGCAGCTTCTTTGTGAGCTGGTAGCTTATATTCCCATAATATTGGTTCAGTGATCTCAATTGCTGCCAGCATTCATTGTTGACAGCAATACACTGTGCTTTAATCGCTTCAAGCACAAAATTCACCCCATGCAGTTTGCTCTGTTTTACAGGGGTGTTGATAAGCAGCATTACATTTATTCTATCTTTAATGCAATCCATTTTCTGTCTTTTTGAAAGATTTTAAAGCTTGACCACCAGGGGAAAATTGTCTAGTCCTGTAGTTAAAAATATCACTTTGATGGGCAGTTCTGTTATTTTCTTTCCAATAAAACTCCATGCCTTTAGACCCAAGGGCATGGTAAACGGATTCCAAATGTCCTATTGATTGTGCCATATGTTAGTACTAATTATATTAGAATCTAATGTAAAATACAGCTTTCTAAGCATGGAAAGCTAAAGCATACACTTCAAAGACAACTTTACAGTAATCATCAGAAGACGAAATTGCTAACTATTTGGCATACCAGCATATGTTCACATCTTTCTATTATTCCCCATCTCTCTCCTCTCTTTGACTTCATGCATTACATTTTTGGTATGTGAAGATGTCCCTCTGTGATATTACAAATGGTTTTTGCTACAGGTTTTTGATTAGTACAGATTTGGCACAGTCATTTTTTAAGTCCTCTGGAGAAATTCTATCGTGCAAAGCAATAGGAAGGTATTTTGAAGCTTTACTGTCATTGACATGAAAACCATAATATTTCTGGTAAGTTTTCCTTTTCTAAACTTTGCCAATATATGTTCTAACACACTATAAAAATTGGGATTTTACAAACAAATATTTAATACAAGGTTGATGTTTGTGGTTCATTCTAGGCACTAACTATTCCTAATTTTCCTTTGAGGCAGCAATTTTACTTTCAGTGAAAGCAATGGATAATACACCCCCTCCCCCCACATCCATCAGACTTGGTAACATTGTGGATTGTGTTTAAACACATTGCGATAGAATGCGCACTGCCTCCCCAAATCATTCCATATAGGTGGCCATGGGAGAGACACTACGTGTAACTACTCAGCTACAGGCTCAGTTTGCAGGCATTAGGTAGCGCTGACTACACCATAACCTTACTACCCGTTTAAACTAGTATAGATGTGTACAATTATATTACACATACAATACATTGTAAATATTGGGGAGAATTCCCTGCTGATTTACATTAGCATGCGGTTGGCAGAGTCAATCAGTTGGGAAAGCCCTAGTTTTTATTAGAATTTCATTAACCACAAAAACAGCAGACAATTTATCTCATTAACTAATAAATATCCCGGGTGTGGTATATTTTAAAAGAAGGGACAGCACAGAGTCCAACGTCATTATCCAGGCAGTAGAACCGGGTTTCTTTTCTAATTTTTATCCTGGCATCATCCCGCTTAGAGCAACACACTACGCACATTCTTGTTGGCTCTTCCTTTCTTGTGCTAGGTGGTACATGCTCCATAAGTGATGACCAGTCAGGCGTTCCGGGTTCACCACTGTAGTAGCACGCCGTCCAACTCGACCTGTATCCATTTGTGGTGTTTGGTGTTTCAAACATGGCCTCACAAACCTTCCAAATGAAATCAGGGTGAGGTACAGGCCTTTCGTTCTGTTGTTTGAAGAGAATGTAGGCATTCCACAAACATTTTTCCACAAGATGTCTGAAGATTTTTTTATAATACTTCCTTTGTTGCTTTCTAACTTTCTTATTTATCCAGTCAAGCACTCATTTTAATAAAACTCACCTTTACTTTTGCATTGATGCCTCCAGAGGTTTCCTGGATCAGGTCCCTCGTCGTCCTGGAATTCTTCTTCATCCTGGTGCAGAGGAAGCGACAGGCGCCTTCATCTTCTTTGCTTTTCTTTCTCCTGCTGACTGTGTTACCCGATGTCACACTTCATAAGCTGAGACTAGGTGCCGTAGCCTGTGGTAGATTTGCTATGATGTAGCCATGCCTGAGATCAGCATTTTCATTTACTCCATTGAAGAAAAAGCTCTTTCTGTGCATCCTCGATTTCAAAGCAGCCAGAGACCTCCTGGGATACATGGCGTATGCTGTGCAATCCCATTCTGTTTTGATAGCCGTGTTGATCAAAAGAGAAGGGGA
The DNA here is from genome assembly GCF_032062135.1 of Pyxicephalus adspersus. Lineage (NCBI taxonomy): Eukaryota > Metazoa > Chordata > Amphibia > Anura > Pyxicephalidae > Pyxicephalus > Pyxicephalus adspersus. The sequence continues at coordinate 108,315,995 of NC_092862.1, read as the reverse complement.
GTGGTTTTTTAATCCCCTCCCCCCAAAAAGAAGGCACTTACCTTATATAAAAGGATAGTCTACCATTTTATGTAAGGTAAAAAATTTAGTTTTGGACGCTTTTTTTATAAGTCGTGTAGGTACCCCGGATGCGTTTTTAATGAATTTCTTGTGATCCACTATAATGGGCATGGTCAATATTGTGAGCACAGTGATGCACAAAACATTCAAGTTGGTGCTTTCCATGCTTTTATTCCACTCACACCAACACATTTTGGTTCTTTTGTAATATTTCTATTTATATCACAGTATTTATGTTTTCTATAAAGACTAAACAAATCCCAAGTAACCAATGTGTTTAAAAAGTTATAGCCAGGCTAACATTGCATTCACCTTTTCTATTTTTGTGAATTGAATTATATTTTCCAGATTATTTAAAAGTGCCTGCAAGCTTCCAGACTGAACTGACCCTTCAGTTCTACACTCATTTATCCATCTCTTGCCTAAACCGTTCTTTTCTTATTTATTTAAAACATCCAAATCTATGCAACATTTTCAGCTATTTATGAGAGATGATATTTAAGATGCTACTGTAGCATTTAGAAATGTTCTTATTAAAAATAAATGTCATGCATGGACTCATGAACTGCTTTACTTTTCAACAGAATACTGTAAAAGTCTAATTTGTCAGCAGCTTCTGTGGATACATCAGGGAATCTTCTCTGAGAGGTTTCATGCATCATAATCTGTAGCAGTGATATGTTAATTAGTTAATCTTGTCTCTGTAACTGCCTATTTCTAATATGTGGATGGAAAAATAAAAATTAATATTCATAAATAAACATTAACAAGCTCTAATTAAATTGTTTAAGGCTTGCGACATCCAAGATTTAATAATGATGCTAAGTGCTAACTGAAAGCTATAGCTGTCGTTAAGAAGGGTTAGATGGTTAGAGGATTTTGCTTTTGCATAACAAAATCCTCCAAAATAATAAAATAGTATAAATAGCTGGAAAAATTTGTTTTGTCCTGATTTACTGGTGTTAACAAACTGTCCACCCTTTGTGGTTTTTTAAAAAAAAAATCTAAACTGTCCACTCGTTTTATTGTATTGTACAGAATCACCCTTTTAAAGCATTGGTATTAACCACCTGAGCGTTACACTGAGGTCTAGATTTCTGTACCAAAAGCATTACAGGTTTTCATGAAATTTTTTTTTTTAAATTGTAGACCTGTAACTTACAGAAATATGTCCGAATAGGGGTCTAGTAGATATAATGAATATA